>NC_053168.1:103333161-103633161 GCF_016835505.1 Polypterus senegalus
AAGGAAAGAGGCAGAATGGTGAAAAAAAGAAGAAAGTCTGTTACTTATTGCGACACCTATGAAAATGTATTTTGTTTAATAAGAAAGGTCACTTTGAATCTGAGACTGTAGTCTGTTTAATTGCGTCTAAGATTTGGAGGTCTGTGACTCCCCCTAGTGGCCACAGAAATTTAAAATATGCCTAGCAACACTGTCCCTCCTGTATCTTTTAAGTTTCTTTTCCTTTGCACATAGCATGTGCACTAAGCTACAAAACTTTTCTCACAAGCTAATCTTTTCTTGTTCCACTTTATGGGTGTCAGGTCTATAGTAACTGATGCAGTGCATGGTGGATGCCTCACTAAATTGTAATTTTATTTAAACTAGTTACTGTCTATATCTCATAACCATAAGTTAAAGAAGGTTATACTAAAGCTATTTAACATCAGATGTTTTGGAGCATACAATGTAGGATCCCTACAAGTTCAACATGGGTTGCACGGGCAAAGAGAAATAATTTTGTAATTACTGTTGAGAAGGTTTTATTTTAGTTTTCAATATTTGTTATCATCATTATATTACATTATAATTTGTTTAAATGCAACAGCACAGATTCTAGTGCATAACAACATCAGTGGCAAATGTTTCAGATCTACTAATTTGTTAAACATTGAAATTCCCAAACCCTTTTTTGTTGACTTGATATATACGTACAGTATATGGGAGCACATGCCTTTTAGCCAAGGGTGATCAACGTGTTCCAACCCAGTTGCTCAATTAGAACACAATCCCCACCAATAACAGGTCTTTTTTAAAATATCATGACGTTTTAGTGTTTTAACTCTGCAATGTCAAGTCACTCTTAAATTGTAGATTTCTTTTCCTCTCTAATGATATCATCCAAAGGACTTGAAGCCTTAAAAAGGATGAGTAATTTTCATTTCTTCACTTTTTTCCTCTTCAGTTTCCTTCTAAAGGAAAATCACACAATGATTCCACACAGGTGTAAATGGAAGCAAACTAGATGGAGAACTGTAGGTTCCTTTGTCATTTGCCTCACATTTTTTATTAAGGAGCAATTCAAAACAATGAATACAACTATTTAAGACAAAGCAATTAAGGGTTTGAAGTCTAAACAAGCAAGACAACTAAAATAAAATGGAAAAATGTCACTCGAGCAATAAAGTGCCTCATCAGCAATAAATGGTTTCTCGTGAAGCAATTGGGTTGGAACGAAAACCTGCAGCCATGGTGGTCCTCCAGGACTGGAGCTGGCGACCCCTGATTTAAAAGGTCTGAATATCAAATCATTTAAATGAAGATAATTAACAGAAAAAACTAACTAATTAGAAAATTGGTTTGAATGAGAACCTGTAACCAGAGGTGGGTAGAGGAGCCAAAAATTCTACTCAAGTAAGAGTAGCGTTACTTCAAATAATATTACTCAAATAGAAGTAAAAAGTGATCCGCATTGCTGGCAGTAAGTAAAACCCGTTTCCAGTGAAAGTTGGACTCCGCCAGGGCTGCCCTTTGTCACCGATTCTGTTCCTAACTTTTATGGACAGAATTTCTAGGCGCAGCCAGGGCTTGAGGGGGTCCGGTTTGGTGGACTCAGGATTGGGTCACTGCTTTTTGCAGATGATGTTGTCCTGTTTGCTTCATCAGGCTGTGATCTTCAGCTCTCTCTGGATCGGTTCGCAGCTGAGTGTAAAGGTGCTGGGATGGGAATCAGCATCTCTAAATCCGAGACCATGGTCCTCAGTCGGAAAAGGGTGGAATGCCCTCTCAGGGTTGGGCGTGAGATCCTGCCCCAGGTGAAGGAGTTTAAGTATCTCAGAGTCTTGTTCACAAGTGAGGGAAGAATGGAGTGTGAGATCCACAGGCGGATCGGTGCGACGTCCGCAGTGATGCGGGCTCTGCATCGGTCTGTCGTGGTGAAAAAGGAGCTGAGCTGTAAGGCAAAGCTCTCAATTTACCAAATGATCTACGTTCCTAACCTCACCTATGGTCATGAGCTATGGATAGTGACCGAAAGAATGAAATTGCAAATACAAATGAATGAATGAGTTTCCTCCACATGGTGTCTGGGCTTTCCCTTAAAGATAGGGTGAGAAGCTCAGTCATCCGGGAGGGGCTCAGAGTAGAGCCGCTAGTCCTCCGCATCGAGAGGAGTCAGATGAGGTGGCTCGGGCATCTGATCAGAATGCCGCCTGGACGCCTCCCTGGTGAGGTGTTCCGGGCACGTCTAACCGAGAGGAGTCCCCAGGGAAGACCCAGGACACGCTTGAGGGACTATGTCTCCCGGCTGGCCTGGGAATGCATTGGGAGTCCCCTGGAAGAGCTAGAAGAAGTGGCAGGGAGAGGGAATTCTGGGCATCTCTGCTCAGGCTGCGACCCGATCTCGGATAAGCGGAAGACGATGGATGGATGGATGGATGGAAGTAAAAAGTAGTCTAACAAAAACTTACTCAAGTAAGAGTAAAAAAGTACTTGGTGAAAAGACTACTCAAGTACTGAGAAACTGTTTGAACATAATAAATGATTTATTTTTTATAAATGTTGTAATAAGACAGACAAAAATATAAAATAATGTGCAAATTCTGCTATTTCCAAATAATAAAATAAAAAAATTAGTAAAAATAAATAACATCTTTACAAAATAAAGATGCACAAATAACAAACTTCCAAATTTCAGTTTTTCACAAGAAAGCTTTTGAAGCCGATACCTATAGTAGGTAACATGTATGTTTGAACAGTGCAAACCACTTACAGTGATGAGATATCCTGTACACTGACAGTATATGCTGCATATGCACTTTGTGGTGTAGCGGATCCGCGGCTTCAAAGAAAAAAAAAAAAGGCCAGTTTCAAATCCATTGAGCCGTGTCACACTCCGTGGGAGCAATTACACGACCGCGGGGAGTTAAATAGGTAGTTGGCGCGAGTCACACCTGCACATGCGGATCTGATCATTATCAATTGATTTATTGGCTTCCTGCAGCATGTGATTAAGGCCCAAGGAGATGGGAGTGTATATATACGGGTCAGCGCAAAAAAGAAGGGGGAATCAAAGAAAAGGAGAAAAGACATGAAAGGCAGGCTTGGGAACGACAATCTGGTTCTTGCAGTGTAGCTGTGACCATTTAGCAGTGAACAGGAGCCCCGCATGACTAAAAAGTCTCTCACAGGCTGCAAGACGCAGGAAGTTTGTGCGTGGTCATGTGACTGCATGGCTATGTCTGATTGGTGAAACAGTCATGCAGTAGATCCACTGGCAACTTCTCTCTTACAAAAATATTGTTTAATGTATAAATAAAATAAAGTAACGAGTGTTGCCCAATGTAGCGGAGTAAGAGTAGCGTTTCTTCTTCACAAACCTACTCAAGTAAAGGTAAAAAGTATGGTGCAGTAAAACTACTCTTAGAAGTACATTTTTTTTAAAAGTTACTCAAGTAAATGTAATGGAGTAAATGTAACTCGTTACTACCCACCTCTGCCTGTAACCCCTGTGGCCCTCTAGAACCAGAATTGGGCACTCCTTGCTTTAGCTTTTTTCACTTCCAGAGATGATAGTGATTGAACAATTAAGTTGTCTCTTGTCTTGTCCTTCTTCACTTTCTCTTACTTTCTGGCTCTTATCTCTGTCGATCAGTGTTGAGAGTACATCCTCTGAACAGCCTGGTTGTTGAATTGTAAGCAACTCTTCTTAGATGCTATATATTTAAGTGTTTGTGAGAGGAGAAATGGAAGTCCTCCAGTGATCAGGTTTCAGAGTTACCTTGATGAAGTTGATTTCCAAGTGACCTTCCTAAGATAATCTTAGTTGACTCTCACTTTGAAAGAAGATCTAGATACCCGAGCTGAGGAGAACGAAAAGAATAGCTTGGGGTGTCAGGAGTTCTGAACTGCTTCCATTGCTTATAAAAAAAAACTGTCAAATAAGCAGAAAGCTGACATTGCAAAGAGAGACAGTCTCCTCTACCTGTACAGTCATCGGACTGCCACAGCTGTTCCAAGTAGGTGATTTTGTTGCTAAAGATGTGGGTGGAGATAGTGGTGGTTTAAAGGTCTGAGTCCTCTAGGAAAAATGGCAGCCTCTGATGGCAAAGCTTCACCTTCCTTATGACACTCCTCCCCATTCTTAACTTTCTTGGAAACGCTTCCCATAATAATAGATCTAAGGCTGCATTTTTGACAGTTTCCAATTTATATTTCAATCTAATCATATACTCCTTTTTTACTTTTTCAAAGTCTGTGTTTGCTTTTTCCAAGGCTTATGTTTCTTATTTTTTAGTTATGGAAGAATAATTGGAAAAGTTTTCCAATTTGAAATTGGGATTCCTATAAATTGCTCAGTTCTCAGGCTCTATTTTGAACAGATTATTTGCCTGCTGTGATAGATTCTAATGCGGTTTCCTTCTCTATGAAAGCCTTATCTATTCTTCAAGGTCCATTAAGGATCTTAGCTATTCCTTCCCAGATAGCTTGTCAGCCTTTATGAAATGTTATCTCTTTTTTATTGCAACCATACTGAGAAGTAAGCTGGTTTTAGTTTCAATAAAGAAAAGAAACATATTCAATAGATAAGAATTATGGTAAACATGCTAATGGACTGGGACCTGATTTTGATTTCTTTTCTCTTGGATGCTGGAAATTTTTCAGGTGAAGGGATTTCTGTGTTTCATGTGAAGCAGATGCTCACAAGTCACATGCTGAGAAGGAAGGAAACTGTGAAGGCTACCAGCTGTCAGATCTGGTTGACTGGATTGTGCCTGGGCTGCTGTGCGGGGCAACTTAGGATGGTATATAAATGTATTATAGTGACACAGAGACCAAGAGCTTATCAAGTGACTAGAATATGTCTGCTTCCCAACAACTGCTGCAGTTTTCTGCATGGTAATAGTGGTAGTAGTGTGTGTGTGTGCGTGTGTGTGTGTGTGTGTCAGGAGAGTTACTATCATCATATTCAGTTCTTTCTCTGCAATATTCTTTTATTTTTGGGGACACATTGAGCCTCTTAGCCTTTGAATTGGATATGCATTGAGGTAAGCACTGGATTTACTTGATTGGCAGAAGCATTTTTAATATTTCAAGTAGTAAGTTATCTTTTAATAGCCTTCACATTCAGATTATGCTTTCTTTCATTCACAAAGTTCCCAATAGTCATTGAACACACACAAATTTGGCCCATCCCTCTATAAATAACCTTGCTATTTGCTGTCATAACACTTAATTTCTAATATGAGAAAGTGACAAATTAAGCTTACTTAATGTACATAATTTTAGCAAGAAACACATTTTTTTTATTGTGAACACCAATCCAAAGAACTTTACTTGTTCTATAAATTGTTTGTGTATTTAAGCAGTGTTAGAGCTGGTAGGTTAAATGACTCAGTAAGGGTCAAGTAGTGGCAGTCGCACAGCACCTCCACTTAATAAATATTATCTACTTTATGTCTTCACTCTAAAGTCTATATATAAATGGTGGACAAATAGTTTGTCTTTAATTTGCATAGTGTCTTTCATAGTAAACACTATAAGATTGCTTTACTAGGCAGATTACTAAGAAATGAAAGACAGCTTCTATAAAACCTGATTAGGCATATATGAGCAGTTGCTTCAGAAAGGAGAGGTAACCTGAGGACTAGAAAGTTGCAAATGCAACTCCAATCTTCAAGAAGAGAGACAAAATGGATCCTGTAATTAAAATCTTACTTCTGTATCATACAAAATTATGGCAGTAATAATAATAAATAAATTAGAAATGTAAATATTTGAAAATAATATACTAAACAACAGCCAGCATAGGTTTATGAGAGGAAGGTCCTGCCAAGCCAATCCTTTTCAATTTTTTCCACAAATACAATAATTGACAAAAGCAAAGCATACAACAACATTTGGTTAGTTTTTATACGGCTCCACGCTGACAGTTAATTTTGAAGCCAGAAGTTTTGCGCATCAGGGGCAACCCACAAAACTGGATCTCATGTTGGTTAACTGGAATAGACAAACAGTGCTCCATGTGGATTGAGGTCATCAGTGACGTGTCCTGTGCTAATGTTGTTGCTTTTTCTGATTTATATTAATGGCATTGATTCCAGGGTAGTAAGTAAACTAGATGACACTAAAATTGAAGCAATGGTAGACATTATAGAGGCAGTAAAATCACTTCATGAAGACTTGGACAAGCTTAAGAACTGAGCAAACACTTGAAACATGCAATTTAATGTAGAGAAGTGATAAGAATGTCAGTTATAAATACAAGATGAGATTTACTGTGCTACACGAAGCAAGCTCTGAAAAGAATTTAGGGGTTCATGATAACACATTTCCATCATCATGCAGTAGCAGTAGCACTTACTCCCATAGCTATGAAGTGCTTTGAGAGGCTGGTGCTAGCACAAGTCAAGGACAGTCTGGACCCCCTCCTGTTTGCCTACCATTGCAACAGGTCCACTGAGGATGCCATCTCCATAACACTTCACACCACCCTGTCTCATCTGGAGAACAAGAACTGTTATGTCAGGCTGCTGTTTGTGGACTACAGCTCTGCATTTAACAACGCCATTCCATCCCAGCTCATTGCTAAACTCCTGGATCTGGGGCTTAGCTCTTCACTGTGCAATTGGGTACTGGATTTCCTCACTGGCAGACCTCAGCAAGTGCGTATTGGTGGAAAAACCTCCTCCAGCATCACTATCAACACTATCACCCTGCAGGGCAACGTGCTGAGCCCCCTGCTTTACTCTTTCTAGACCCATGACTGCGTAGCTAAGTGCAGCTCTAACACCATCCTCAAGTTTGCTGACGATACCACTGTAATAGGTCTGATCAGCGAGGATGATGAGACGGCCTACAGGGAAGAGGTCCGACTCCTGGCAGAATGGTGTCAGAACAACAACCTCACCCTCAACATTAGCAAAACTAAGGAGATGATTGTGGATTTCCGCAAATAGGCAACAGAGCACAGCCCCATCTACATCAGAGATGAGGCTATGGAGCAGGTGAGCAGCTTTAGGTTCCTCGGAGTCACACTCACTGATGACCTTAAATGGTCAAGTCACACTGCGGCAGTAGTCAAGAAAGCTCAACAATGCCTCTACTTCCTCAGGAGACAGAGTAAGGCCTGGATGTCCCTCACAACCCTGTGCAGATTCTACAGGTGTACTGTGGAATCCATCCTGACAGTATGCATCACATCCTGGTACAGCAACTGCTCAGTTCAGGACTGCAGAGCTCTTCAGTGTGTGGTGAACACAGCACAGCAGATCACGGGCCCACAACTCCCTGCAATCCATGACATCCACAATACATGTTGTCTCAGGAAAGTGAACCGTATCAGGTCGGACCCCAGCCACCTTGCACTGTCACTTTTCACCCTCCTCCCATCTGGGAAGGGACTAAAGTCCTCCAGGTTCAGGAACAGTTTCTACCCAACTGCAATCAGACTCATGAACAATCAGTAACCTCCACGACTATCTGCACATATACTTCTGCCATTGTCTCTATTTATTCCTAGGATTCTGGTTTTATTTGTTTACTTATTTATATTTGTTTATTTATTGTGTGTTTTTTTGTCTATGTTCACTGTCTGCGGGGGCACATGCAAGCATTTCATTGTACATGGTACTTGTACACATGACAATAAAGAATTAAATTGAATTGAATCTAAGCAATGCACAGATGCAGTTAAAAAGACAAATAAAAGGTTAAAAAACGGTTAAATACAAATCCAGGGACACTATGCTCATTCTGTATAATTCACTAATGAGACTGCACCTAGAGGACTGAGTGCAGTCCTGGTCATTATGCTACAACACAAACATAGCAGCTCTTGAAACTGTGTGGTGAAGAGCAACCAAGTTCACCTCCTACTCTGGCAGACTCGGAGAATTAATTCTGTTTAGTTTTCAGCAGAGTAGACTGTGTTGGAGGCTTAATCCACATCTTCAATATTCGCAATGGAATTTATAAAGCAAATCCAGCAGAATTCCTTCAAAGATGAATCAGGTATGCGAGGACACCAGTGGAAATTAAGGGGAAGAACATTTAGGACTTAAGCAAAGAAGTACCTGTTTACAAAAACAGTTGTAGAAATCTGGAACAACACTACTGAGGCATGCAGTTGAAGCAGAAACCGTGACAACCTTTAGGAAGTATCTGGAGGAGATATTGGGACTGCTTAGTTATTAGCTAATCAAAAGAGCCCGATGGAGTGAATGGTGTCCTGTCATTTGTCAAAAGTCTTATGTTCTTATATTCAAGCAATGATTTTCAAAAAATTTAATTAACAAAACGCATGCAGTACTTATTTTGAAACAACAAAAAAGTGAAGAGACAGCTACCTGTTTACAAAAGTATAGCAAAGAAGAGGTGCCATCTTTTTAACATAAATTTGGAAGCAGGTGGTCTCTAAACCCATTGCTGAAAGACACCACAAAGTCGAGACTACTGCTAATATACTTATAATGAAGTTGCAGAAACATACATAAACATGGCATGCTTTCCTTGATGCTGAAAGATTTGCTTCACTCAAAAATAAAAATTCTAGGAATGAATCTGTATTTTCATACCAATACTCATTAAAAAATCAATCACTTTCCCTCACTTGCTACCTATTCACCTGCCATACCTGCTCTTTCCTTCAGTTGTCTGGATGTACACAGTGTCACTAAAGGGATTTGCACTGAGTCATATTACAGATGAGCTCCAACTGCACAGCAGACAGGTATGGGCTTTGTAGCTGATGGCTTCTTGAGGGATTTACTTTCAGCAAAGAAGTGCAAAAAAAAAACAAAAAAAAAAACGGAAGAAGCTAGAACAGAAAATAGGGAATTAAGAATGTTCTTTACATACAGCAATAACTCATACTGTATTATTTATTATTGCTATATTTACTTATTAATATATTATTGCTATTATTGATATCAGCAACAACAATAATACATTTTATATATACTGTAGCGCTGTCAGGAACTAGACTCCCAACATGCCTTTACGAGGCTGCAGACTTTAAACAGGACATTTCACATCTTTCTATTCTATATGAAAGTAGTAGATGCAGGTGATACTGCAATAGTTGTTTTGACTTCTAAACTATTTCTGCTATGAATGTTTAATAAAAATTGGGTTGCCCATCATTACTCAGAGGTACTGTGTCCCATCTTACTGTTTGACCTGGGTTATAGAGGCAGATAACTTGTAAATATTGCATAGTGTAAAACTGTGCAAGTATTTGTGAATAAATGTTACTACTTTTTTAAAAAAGTGTGTGTTTGGCAACAGTATTGAAGCTTTTGTATTCTCATAATGCTTACTTATCAATCCAACCAACCTTTTTTTTTTGAAATTTTATTAATTTTATTGCAATCATTCCATACAAATCAATCAAGTTTTACAAAAAGTAGAATTGAGAACAAATCGACCCCCTAGTTGGTGAGTATATTACATTAAACAGGCGTCTAAGATTTGAAGATAAGTGTCGGCCCTTGATAAATCCAGTTTGATCTTGTGATATTACTGAAGCAAGCACTTTCTCCATCCTTCTAGCTATGATTTTTGAGAGTATTTATTGTAATAAGTCCTTATTTTGTTTTGGAAAAACAGTGATTAATGCTTGGTGAAAAGTTTGAGGAAGAGTTTGATTATCTCTGACTTCTGTAAATGTTGCTAATAGGAGGGGAGCTAGAATTTCTTATATAATTCTGCAGGGTAGCTATCAGGGCCTGCTGGTTTCCCACCTTGAAGTGACTTTATAGCATCTAGTAATTCTGATAACGCCAGAGGTTTATCGAGTTCCTCCACACTAAAAGTGTCTATTTGTGGTATCTGTAATGTATCCAGAAATGCATTAGATTGTGTATTGTCTTATTTAAACTCAGTAGAATATAAGGATTTATAGTAGTCTCTTAATGTGTGCATTATATTTTTGTGGTCGATGATTTTGTCTCCGTTTGTACTGGTGATTACTGGGATTGCATTGCGGACTTCTTGCTTGTGAATTTGTTGAGATAAAAGCTTATTAACTTTCTCTCCATGTTCATAGTAATTATGTCTGGATTTATACATTAGTTGTTCAGTTTCTTTAGTTGTCAAGAGGTTTAGTTCTGAATTCAGAGCCTGCCTTTTCCTATGTAGAGCCTCGCTTGGCAACCAACCATTTTTAAACCTGCTTATCCAGTTCAGTGTCACAGAAGACTGGTGCTCATCTTAGCAACTTCAGGCATAAGATGGCAACCAGTACTGAATGGTTTCAAGTCCATTGCAATGGATCATGCACACTCTCTCTCACACTGGGCCTGAAATAGTAAAAAAACAACTGTCATTAAGTATACAAAGAAGGTTCTGAATGAGGATGATGAAAGGATGGTAATTGTGAGAAAACAGAAAGGGCAAGCTGAACCTTTTCAAAAGAGGAGGTCAAGTGCTGTAAAAGATGAAGATGGGGAAGCAGTGGGCATAACTGGAGTGGTGTTGAGAAATGTTGAAGACAACAAAAGTAATAGAGCTGAATGGTTGACAGACTTGTGTTAGAAAATACATGCACTCATTCTAGTATACAAAATAAAAAAGTGTTAGTGATGGTGAGGTTAATGCATGAGGAAACACTAAGAGTGCTAAAAACAGCAGATGGTGATAGAGTTTTGACATGAAGATTGTTTTATACCCTAAATCTGTGACCAGAGAAGTGTGTGAAGGATTGCTTTTGCCTTTTTATTAATGACAGAAAGTGGTGATAACATGATGATACTGAAATAGAAGGGTAGTTTGGAAGTGAAAAACCTTAAGGTAAATGCAAGAAAAACAAATGTGAAGGTTGGAGGCAAAGGGGTGGAAGTCATAGAAGAGGTCCATGTATTGAAAGGTAAATATTATAAAAGCTGTGTGAGGATCAGCATGCTGTATGGGAGTGAAAAGTGATCAGAAATGGAAGGACATGAAGGAAAGCTGTAAAGAACAAAGATAAGAATGATCAGATGGATGTCTGGTATGTCACAGTGTAACAGGAATATAAATGCTGAGTTTAGAAAAAAAGATTTGGTGTTCATAGGTGTTGTACTATAGAGAAACTAAGGTGGTTTGGGCATTTGGAGTGAAAAGCAGAGGATCATTAGATGACAAGGTACCCCAAGATGGATTGCCAGAGGATGAGTCTAAATACAGAGCATTAGACAATAATCAGAGACCAAGAAACAAAAGCACAAAGTCAAACAATAGGAGATTAGTCAGAAATAAATAAATCAAAAGGAAAAAGGCACAGAAAGGGTTTGCCAAAGCATCATTTTGGACCACCTTTAAACTTGCTGCCAATGCAACATTTCCTGCTGAATGCTGGGATGTTCCTATGGATATGGGGGACATAAATAACACAAAATAGTGTCACTCATCAGGAATCAAGATACCATTGTACTGAACAAATATAGCTATCATAATATCAATAAAGCCATACTGCTCCAAGTGCACTCCAGAATTAGAATTAATTGTCCTGAACCAGTTGTGTTCCTTGTCATATTTGTAGTAATTGAAAGCAATCGTCATTCCTTGTGAGCAGATGAAAACCTGTGTAGAGTTAAGATTAGACCGAAATCACACAATAACATGTTGCATGAGTGATTATTACTCCAGTACTTAAAAATGTTTATCTAAATATGTCGTTCAAACCTTTCATTAACAAAACTAAAAGTCAGAATCTTGAGAACAATATAACACTGCATCAGAAAGTCTGCTCTCCAGCCTTTCCAGCTTTTTCATGTCTTCACTCTCTGTATTGCATTGCTGATGGAATCAATGAACAATGATGAGTGGATCACTTTAAAAGAATCTTCATGCTTCTCTGTAGAAAGAACAATATGGAATTATTTAAAAGTGGAAAATGTGTTGCATGGCATTAGACATACCTGCTCCTGTTCTTTGCTGCTATGATCCAAAACTTGAAGACAGCGATGATTTGTCCCCTTGTGGCACAATAGAGATCTGATTCATCCACTTCCCTTATTTAATTTCTTCAATTGAAGACTTACAACAATTCTCCCCCAAAATGATCTTCTATGTTTTCAAATAGAATAGGTGTCTATGAAGACCAATGCCAGACCAACAGCAAACAATGTAAAACAGTCCCTGAAAAAATCTTGCATTACTCGTATCATATAATCGACATAACAAGTCATGCAGTTGTGTGCTCCTAGCAGGCAAAACACATGCTTTATTTGTTAAAATATTGTTAAACTAATACTTTTTACATGTGACCAACTTTTGAATTGAAGTGTCTCTCTTCCTCATTCATTGGTCAGGTATACTGTTTAATAATCATCATGAGACAATAGTTGACATGTAGCTGCATGCCCCATAAAGACATGAGAAAATGGACACTCATTTAATGGTAATGTGGGTTGGCACCTCTAGATAGATGGCTGTCTCACTTATAATACTGTGAGAAATATATAATGTAGGTAGGTAGCTATTAGATAACTTAGTTACGCAAAAGTTTTAAAGTGGCCTAAAAGTAATTACTCTTTAACACTATACTGGAGCATTGGAATGCAAAGAGGCTTTGTGTCATCAGAAGAGCTTTTAGGGGAAAGGACTTTATGTGAGTAAATATGTTTGCTTTATATATTCTCGCCAAAGTGTCATTTTAAAGTATAAATATTTTTTCATGCTAAGCCACATGCGTAAACTCCATCAAAACAGCACATCTGTACAGAAAATGGTCAGTTATAGCCTGGAGTTAAATTAAATGTCATCCCTTTCAGTTGTTATAATCTGTGTAAAGTTCTTTCTGGGGGGATACATGAGCCATCGATTGCATCGCCACACCAAGTTGTCGAGCCTGATGTACAGTATATCTCCAGCAGAGCTGAGTAGAGAACACAGCACACTTTCCAAATGTGCTGTCTCACTGATGATATCTTTATTCCAAAAAGACAGGATAAGGTGTTACAGTCACTACCATTGGCAAGATACCATAACACGGGCTGTAACACACCTTTTGATTGGCATATATTGTCAAAATTGTGTTTTTTTATTCTTAGCAACTTCAGTGAGTTCAGTCTTTCGCAAAAGTCAAAAAATGTGAGGAAACACAAGATGAAGACTGGTCAGCAGTACCTGTCATTGAACGATCGAGGCAGGATTTTATCCTAGCATTCTTGACTCCGTTCACACATCCAGACTGACAGCAGCACACGTCCACCTTGAAGGGAACTACAGCATAACAATTGCAGCATTGTAGTACATCCTCTGTCTCTGTTTTCTGCTCTCACTAATTTACTACAAACAGCTTCTTCCACAAGCCTTCATTATCAGTAAAAATGTAAATCATACAAAATGGCACCCTATGAGGTTGAACCACACGACAGAGGAGGTTACAAAATTAGTAGTTTGCATTTTGCAAGGGAAAATATAGTCAGATTATTTCCTGATAAAGAAAAATTAAAAGTTCATCCATCCATCCATCCACTTTCTAACCCACTGAATCCGAACACAGGGTCACGGGGGTCTGCTGGAGCCAATCCCAGCCAACACAGGGCACAAGGCAGGAACCAATCCTGGGCAGGGTGCCAACCCACCACAGGACACACACAAACACACCCACACACCAAGCACACACTAGGGACAATTCAGAATCGCCAATCCACCTAACCTGCATGTCTTTGGATTGTGGGAGGAAACCGGAGCGCCCGGAGGAGTGCAAATACAATTTGTGCACAATGAGTTTATATGTATATTACATGTTATAGACTGGGCAAGTGAAAGTCGCAAAATATTAGGCAAACCCCATTTAATTCCCAAAAAAAGACAAAAATGAACTTAACAGGCACATGATGGCGCTGTCAAGACAACACAGGCACTGGCCATTTATTGACCTCTAGATTCATACTCTGATATTACAGGTCTGGAATCTTTCCTGACGGTTGGGCCTTTGCATCCAAATGAGACACCACGCGCATCTCCTCTCGAGACTGGAAGGGAAGAGCAGGTCTTCTCTGGCTCCATTGCCCTCAAGGGCCAGTTTCTCTGAGCTGTGAGGTAAAAAGGAGACAAAACTGTTAGTGACATCATCCCTTCTTGTCCTGGGATGGTACCACATACCTTAAGTGTGTTTGGAAGGTGACCATCTGGTGTGCATCTGTGGTAATGTATATATGTTTATGTATATGTTTTATCTGTATACAACTGAGATAAGTGCTAAGTGTAAACAGGTCATTTATGATGTGTTTAATCACAAGGTTGAAATAACTGGCAGAGGAATGACCATCTGTGATGTACTGTCAGATGTTGAAAATGTTACTTCACCTATTGCTTGCTTAAATGAATATTGTTACCTTTACACATTATAATTAGTTTTGATATCTAGGTTGTCAAACCCATTTTGTCCCAGCATATGTGATTACAAAATGTTTAGGTGAAATTTGTTTTGTGAGATCCTCATGTACTGTAGCTTAGTTAAGAATGTTTACTTGGTTTAGTGTTCCATGTCATAAAATATTTGTGCTGCTTGCATAATGACTTGAGGACATTTTGTGAAAAGAATGTTGCCCATCCTTTTACAGAAAACTTTACCTACTTTGAATCTGGCACATCTGGGTTAAAAGAATGCACTTGGCAGTTTTAGTGTGGCATGAATTAATATGTTAGCAGGCTATCTACTTTGTGTATTGTCCATATAAACATCAGCTGGCATAAAGGAATGGAACATGTTAAGAGACCTGGATTAACAGCGTAATGTAAGGCTTTTAGAGAGCTACTCTGTAATTTCTTGCTTGTGGACAGGGCAAATGTCGGCATCACATTTTGGCACTTGCAAAATACAAACATCTCCTATGACCCTCTGATTATAGGCTTTAGTAATCATCTTAATGCTTCCTGTATGCAAGTTTAATCTGTCTCTTTTATTTTTCGAAAATATGCTGAGCCAATCAAAATAAGAGGGAAATACGACCACAACTACGTCTTCGTTAAACAACTGTACAGAAAGAATCAGTTGTGGGGGCTGGAGACACTTACATATTTGGTGAGTGGCCCAGTGAATAAGAAACTCAGAACACAAAGAGAGTGCCCTGTTAAGCAAAAAATGCCTGCACTGACACTGATGACATAAATTGTCATTCCCCCTGCAAGAAGAACAGCTTTGCTGGGGGGCAATATGCCACGTACAGTACAGCTGCCTGCTGCAAAAGTGTAACAAGCAGAAAAACCAGCATAACAGAAAAAGTATATTATGTTTCCCAAAGACACTGTGGGACAGACCACCCAGCAACTGGCAGAGATGCCAGACCCTTTCCTAATAAATAGAGTGGAACCAAGGAGGAGATGCCAGAGATGGTCACAAGAAGCAGTAGTTTTCTGATGCGAGTTAATATAGGTTATGTGACACCATGTGGGGGCTAGACAGTTTTCATTTAATATTTTTTGTGGCTGTGGGGGCTTTGGTTTTAGTATTACTGTGACTTAATTAAGGCTACATCACACACCTGAATGCAGAAATTAATATTGAAACTTAGTAAAAAGTGTAAATTCATAACGAATATTATTCATTGAATATTTTATGAATTAAGAATTCTTCTGTTATGGTTTGCCATGAGCACACATGATTCCTTTGCTAATGAGAAATTTATAAGACCACTGTTTTAAAGCTTACCAAAATCAATTTTTTTGTTTTTAATGATCAAAACACAATCCAATGAAAACTTAACAAACATAATATGTTTATTATGATTTTCAGAAAGTATAAAACAGCAAATAGGATGGATTGTTTCCTGAATACACACTCAGCCATTAAAAATTACATATGTGAGAACAATGATCCATTTTTACTTATATTATGGTGTGACTAGCACTCTGGTACATATTAAGCTAGAATGTACGTATTTTATGATTGGCAGAATTAATTGTGAAATCCCTTTCCTTTTATTTCCTAAATTCACCAAGGTTAAATTGCTTGCAGTCTGTTGACGGTGGTATAGCGGGTCTGCGGCTTAGCAATAGGTGA
Organism: Polypterus senegalus; assembly: GCF_016835505.1. Classification (NCBI taxonomy): domain Eukaryota; kingdom Metazoa; phylum Chordata; class Cladistia; order Polypteriformes; family Polypteridae; genus Polypterus; species Polypterus senegalus. The sequence goes on from NC_053168.1 coordinate 103,349,132, forward strand.
CTAATTTTTAATTAATAATTGTATGTGGGGCCTCCAATGACATAGATTAAGATATGCATTTAAAGTTAAATTTGCAAATGAGGTTTTATTAAGTGGATTTGGTGATATATTAGAAGCATCAGAACCACAACAAATGCAGGCCAATTAAGCAAATATGCAAGAAACTATTTTATGAAAATTAAATGTAAAGTCTTGCAACTTGAAAAAAACACTTGAGAATCAAAGAAGACCAACTTTGCCCACTCCTCCAGGCAGAATGCGATACCAACTACAAAGGCTCATTAGATGGCAGGTTATATTGTGCTTACACTGGGTAGAGCACAAGTCAAGGGATGTTAAGATGTAAAACACATTAATGGTGAGAAATAACAAGTATTTTATGATAGGTAAGGCTAATAATCTCAAGCTGTTTCTCTCCCAAAAAAGGCTTGTTATTGGGAGTGACATGCATGCACGTCAGAGGACCTCCTCACGGCCTTGGACAAGGTCTGTGATAACCCACGGGCGCGACAGGGGGCACTGTCACTAATGTTATTTTCTTCTTCTCTCCCCGCTGCTATGAGAAACTGCCCAATGAGGGTACTTAATCCTGCCAGCATAAGAAGCCTGGCTGTCTAGAAAAGAGTTTGCATTTCATCTGAGAGCAAACCACCAGACAGAGCTCCCGAATGACTGACCCATTTAAGTTATCATAAAAAGTTACCAGAGAGTGGCTTATTGATTGAGCCAGAGTGGCGATTTTCTTTTGTTGAATTTGAGACTAATAATTTGTATTTACCAGCGTTACTAAATGGAGTGAACTGGTTGACGTCCCAAACTTCCTATTGTTGTCTGTCCGGCCTTACCATACCAGGCCACAGGAAATTTCCATTTAATATGAGGAAGTATGTGTTCACATGGACATGGGCATGGACAGACGCATATTGATTTTTGAGCAGTAAAGTCAGGACCAGCAGCTCGAGTGCCTTATTCTGAACCCTTCTGGTGAGCAGTAATCAACATGCTGTATTATTCTAAATGGCTTGTTCTCCTCATAAAAAAAATATATACAGTGGTGTGAAAAACTATTTGCCCCCTTCCTGATTTCTTATTCTTTTGCATGTTTGTCACACAAAATGTTTCTGATCATCAAACACATTTAACCTTTAGTCAAATATAACACAAGTAAACACAAAATGCAGTTTTTAAATGATGGCTTTTATTATTTAGGGAGAAAAAAAAATCCAAACCTACATGGCCCTGTGTGAAAAAGTAATTGCCCCTTGAACCTAATAACTGGTTTAGCCACCCTTAGCAGCAATAACTGCAATCAAGCGTTTGCGATAACTTGCAATGAGTCTTTTACAGCGCTCTGGAGGAATTTTGGCCCACTCATCTTTGCAGAATTGTTGTAATTCAGCTTTATTTGAGGGTTTTCTAGCATGAACCGCCTTTTTAAGGTCATGCCATCGCATCTCAATTGGATTCAGGTCAGGACTTTGACTAGACCACTCCAAAGTCTTCAATTTATTTTTCTTCAGCCATTCAGAGGTGGATTTGCTGGTGTGTTTTGGGTCATTGTCCTAATGCAGCACCCAAGATCGCTTCAGCTTGAGTTGACGAACAGATGGCCGGACATTCTCCTTCAGGATTTTTTGGTAGACAGTAGAATTCATGGTTCCATCTATCACAGCAAGCCTTCCAGGTCCTGAAGCAGCAAAACAACCCCAGACCATCACACTATCAGCACCATATTTTACTGTTGGTATGATGTTCTTTTTCTGAAATGCTGTGTTCCTTTTACACCAGATGTAACGGACATTTGCCTTCCAAAAAGTTCAACTTTTGTCTCATCAGTCCACAAGGTATTTTCCCAAAAGTCTTGGCAATCATTGAGATGTTTCTTAGCAAAATTGAGACGAGCCCTAATGTTCTTTTTGCTTAACAGTGATTTGCGTCTTGGAAATCTGCCATGCAGGCCGTTTTTGCCCAGTCTCTTTCTTATGGTGGAGTCGTGAACACTGACCTTAATTGAGGCAAGTGAGGCCTGCAGTTCTTTAGACGTTTTCCTGGGGTCTTTTGTGACCTCTTGGATGAGTCGTCTCTGCGCTCTTGGGGTAATTTTGGTCGGCCGGCCACTCCTGGGAAGGTTCACCACTGTTCCATGTTTTTGCCATTTGTGGATAATGGCTCTCACTGTGGTTCGCTGGAGTCCCAAAGCTTTAGAAATGGCTTTATAACCTTTACCAGACTGATAGATCTCAATTACTTCTGTTCTCATTTGTTCCTGAATTTCTTTGGATCTTGGCATGATGTCTAGCTTTTGAGGTGCTTTTGGTCTACTTCTCTGTGTCAGGCAGCTCCTGTTTAAGTGATTTCTTGATTGAAACAGGTGTGGCAGTAATCAGGCCTGGGGGTGGCTACGGAAATTGAACTCAGGTGTGATACACCACAGTTAGGTTATTTTTTAACAAGGGGGCAATTACTTTTTCACACAGGGCCATGTAGGTCTGGATTTTTTCTCCCTAAATAATAAAACCATCATTTAAAAACTGCATTTTGTGTTTACTTGTGTTATATTTGACTAATGGTTAAATGTGTTTGATGATCAGAAACATTTTGTGTGACAAACATGCAAAAGAATAAGAAATCAGGAAGGGGGCAAATAGTTTTTCACACCACTGTATTTCCTAATGTTCATCTAATAATCTTAAATTATCCTCCCAGTATGTAAAAAATAATAGAAAAAATAAATATGGAATGCCTGTGTTATTAGAGTGCACATTTTTAAAGCAATTTTTGCAATGTCACATACTGTAGATACAAAATATGCCCAAACAGGCTTGTGCTGGTTGAAAAGGCATTTATAGACAGTAAAACCCGAATTCTAAAGATGAACAAATTGTATATTTGTTATGGCTAATTATGAAATTGATACATTTTTAAAGAAATACTTGGACAGTAAAATCTATGTTGAAGTCTCAAGATAAAATTGTTGGCTGCATTGGACCATGATTGATAATAGGTCAGTGTGATGCTATACCAATAAAATACAGCATCAGTAAAATATCGGAGCATTTGTGAAGAAAATGTGGCTGCATAATGTAATTACTGAGTACACGTTTATTCACTGTCCTTATAACAACTTTAAGAGCAGAGCGCCTTGCATCTTCAGCTTTTGCATACGTTAAGAGTTTTTTTGCTTTCCTTGCCCACGTTCTTTATCTTTTTATTGAAATCATATACATGAATTGTTATGATTTGAAGCAAAAGGAGAGGTTGCTGCAGAGTTTTTGAGTGTGTGTTGTTTTCAACTTGTGTGAAAACTGGCTGGCATTTCAATGGTGATCTTGTTTGTTGTCAGAAGCAGTTATCAGACAAGTAAGCAGAAAATATACAAAATATGCAAGCTGCAGTAACGTCTCTTAAGGTAAATTTGAAACAGGAAATTATTCAGCAACACAGAGTGTTTCTCTGTTCAAGATAGACAATTTAGATAAAATAGAAGTTCTTAAAAATTCAAAACTTTGTACAACATGCTCTATTTTTAGGATTAGGAAAATTGAAGTTTCACAATACATTTCTTTTGTTTGCCGAAGTTCTAAAAAATGAGTACCCTGTTGTTTCATACACACTGACATGATAACAACAGAAGGGCTTTTTTTGGCATTTAAAGCAAATGCACTTAAAAGTCAATTGAAGGTGAGTTTTTGGCTTGCTTAGATGTTAATAGTATTGCAGTAGGACCAAAGTACCAAAAATAAACAAAAAATGTTTTTTTTTTTTAAATCTAAGGCATCTATAGGCTTGCTCTAAACGATATTTCATTGTATCGTACAGTGACAATAAAGGTATCTTGATCGTAAAACACTCAAATAAACAAATCTGTTGTGATATGCTAAGATTTATACTACTAAAGTAGTACTTGATTTATTTTAAATGGGGAAGCGATGACACCACCCAGCCCAATACACAGACGGAGCGCAAAGTAGTTACTAACCAAAGTCCTAGATGTTTATTGTATGAACTGCCACAATCCTGTACTTGTTGTTGAGAGAGAGAAAGAAAAGATTAACAAGAAAAGGGGCAATAAAAAGGTATAAATCAGTCAAAATAATATGCATTAATCCAGCAAAAACCAAAATAGACATCTCAGAGAAAAGCAGAAAAATTCAATAAATAAATAAAACTTTCAATAAATGTACTTACTGGGAGATAGTCCAATGCTGCCTAATAAGAAAAATAATAATAATAATAAAAATTCTGATAATTGATCAAATCGTTCTGTAGCAGCTAAAAATGTATATTTCAAACCAGTGCTGAAGTATTCCCAAAAACTAGATGGCACTCTGGCTTAACAAAGTTAATATACACCTTTTAAACAGCCAACAGCATGGGTAAAAAATTAGCAATGCGTGCACCTATACTGTCCACCGACAGCCCTGAACTAATGACACCGGGTCTTTTTAACTATTACTGCCCCAATAAGGCAATGGATCCATACCACTCTGAAAAATTGGGGAATCCATTCCTTTATGATCACTTTACTACTGCACTCAAACTAACTTAACTACATTTCACACATCCTCAGTTATTATATCTAAATCCCCAAACAAACAAACAGTGGAACAAAATCGAAGAACGACTAAATTTATATTTTTACTGACCCCTTCACAGTGACTGCTCTCTCATTTTCAGTTTCACCTCCCTTGCTTGTGTGAATTTAGCTACTTGCTATTTTTGCAGCATAAAAGGAGTAAGAAGACTTTTATACACAGGATGAAAAACTGCCCAGCAACTGATCACAAAAGCAGCAAGCCCGCTACAAGAGAGGGCTCCGCCAAGCAGAGTGAAGGCATTTTAACAAATCTAAAAAGCTGGTTGTCATTGCAGATAAGCGTGTCTAGTAAGGATTCAGTTAGAGCAGGGGTGCCCACACTTTTTTGGCTTGCGAGCTACTTTTAAAATGACAAGGTCAAAATGATCTACCTACATTAAAAATGCTATATACAGTATATAAACTGCTCAAAAAAATTAAAGGAACACTTTGAAAACACATCAGATCTCAATGGGAAAAAGAAATCCTCCTGGATATCTATACTGATATAGACTGGGTAATGTGTTAGGAACGAAAGGATGCCACATCGTTTGATGGAAATGAAAATGATCAACCTACAGAGCCCTGAATTCAAAGACGGCCCAAAAATCAGAGTGAAAAAATTATGTGGCAGGCTAGTCCATTTTGCCAAAATTTAATTGCAGCAACTCAAAATTGTACGCAGCACTTTGTATGGCCCCTGTGTTCTTGTATACATGCCTGACAACATCGGTGCATGCTTCTAATGAGATGACAGATGGTGTTGTGGGGGATCTCCTCCCAGATCTGGACCAGGGCATCACTGAGCTCCTGGACAGTGCAACCTGGTGGCATTGGATGGACCAAAACATAATGTCCCAGAGGTGTTCTATTGGATTTAGGTCAGAAAAGTGTGGTGGCCGGTCAATGGTATCAATTCCTTCATCCTCCAGGAACTGCCTGCATACTCTCACCACATGAGGCCAGGAATTGTCGTGCACCAGGAGCCACTGTACCAGCATAGGGTCTGACAATGGGTCCAAGGATTTCATCCTGATACCTAATGGCAGCCAAGGTGCCTTTGTCAAGCCTTTAGCGGTCTGTGTGACCCTCCATGGATATGCCTCCCCAGACAATCATTAACCCACCACCAAACTGCTCATGCTGAATGATGTTACAGGCAGCATAATGTTCTCCATAGCTTCTCCAGACCCTTTCACTTCTGTCACGTGCTCACGGTGAACCTGCTCTCATTTGTAAAAAGCACAGGGCACCAGTGGTGCATCTGCCAATTCTGGTATTCTATAGCGAATGCCAATCGAACTGCATGCTGCTGGACAGTGAGCTCAGGGCCCATTAGAGGACATGGGGCCCTTGGGTCACCCTCATGAAGTCTTTCTGGTTGTTTGGTCAGAGACATTCACACCAGTGGCCTGCTGGAGGTCATTTTGTAGGGCTCTGGCAGTGCTCATCCTGTTCCTCCTTGCCCAAAGGAGCAGATACTAGTCCTGCTGATGGGTTATGGACCTTCTATGGCCCTCTCCAGCTCTCCTAGAGTAACTGCTTGTCTCCTAGAATCTCCTCCATGCCCTTGAGACTGTGCAGGGAGACACAGCAAACCTTCTGGCAATGACACGTATTGATGTACCATCCTGGAGAAGTTGGACTACCTGTGCAACCTCTGTAGGGTCCAGGTATCGCCTCATGCTACCAGTAGTGACACTGACTGTAGCCAAATGCAAAACTAGTGAAGAAACAGTCAGAAAAGATGAGGAGGGAAAAATGTCAGTGGCCTCCACCTGTTAAACCATTCCTGTTTTGGGGGTCATCTTATTGTTGCCCCTCTAGTGCATCTGTTGTTAATTTCATTAACACCACAGCAGCTGAAACTGATTAACAACCCCCTCTGCTACTTAACTGACCAAATTAATATCCCATAAGTTTCATTGACTTTATGCTATACTCTGATTAATTCTTTTGAGCAGTATATATATATATATATATATATATATATCTCAGAGTATCAGAGTATCAGAGGTGGGTAGTAACGAGTTACATTTACTCCGTTACATTTACTTGAGTAACTTTTTAAAAAAATTGTACCTCTAAGAGTAGTTTTGCTGCACCATACTTTTTACTTTTACTTGAGTACATTTGTGATGAAGAAACGCTACTCTTACTCCGCTACATTGGGCAACACTCGAATCATTACTTTTTTCCATTAGATAAAGTCTGACAGACAATTTTCAATCCGCTCTGTGTAGCGCATTCTGCACACGCCTTCCATTGCGTCTCCAGCTCTGACGCGAGGTTTTAGATGTTTCCCAAATCAAGGCGCTGCAGCTTTGAGGACAAATGTTGCATTTTTCATTTGAAAGCGTTAAACGAGCTAATCATATTGACTTTGGCTTTCTCTTTTCCTTGCAACTGTAAATTAAGCTCATTCAACATGCTGGTCAGATCAGAAAAAAATGCCAAGTCTAGCGGCCATTGATCGTTATTAAGTTGCTTGTATTCTGCATGTTTAATGACAAGGAGAAACTTATTTTTCTCCGGCCAGGGTTCTTGAAAACTCAGCAAGAATTTCTCCCTAGCCATCTGCCTCAACAAAGGCATTTTTTATCATCTCTCCATCTAGGAAGGACTTCTTATGCTTAATGATCGAGTGACTCACCTGGAACGATGCTTCGGTGTGTCTGCCTTTGCTTTTGAATTCAGCCGAGTGAAAAATAACGGCTGTCCGATTAACTGTGATTTTAGTTCCCTCTCCTTTCTCTTTCTCAGATCGCTTTTCGGAAGGAAGTCAGTTTTGTTGTTTTTATGAACAGTTCGAAAGTGCCTTTCCACATTTTCCTTCTTTGGAATAGCAATGATAGATTGACAGATCAGACAAACGCACTTCAATTGTGACATTGTAAGAGAAAAAAATGCTCTTCCAATTCCACATCCAGCCCATAAACAACATTTATTTTTTTAAATCCCTTCTTTAGTTGATATAAATTTGAAGGCTAACTAGATCACTTAGATAGCCGGAGTTTTGCAGTAGCTTGCACGTTTGATTGTGCGTGTGGGATGACCAGTGTGTCTGAAGTAATGAGATCTCAGGCTGGCCGCCCTGTATGCCAATTAAGTGGCAAATGCCATAGGGAGGATATATGATAAACTAACATTTAAAAAAAAATTTTTTGAATGTAAAGCGATCTACCTGTACTCCCTTTCCGATCTACCGGTTGATCGCAATCGACGCGTTGGGCACCCCTGATTTAGAGTAACTTTTATTTTTTTTAATAGTGCTCCTTCTAACACCTCACTATGATGTTTTTAGCTAATTAGTAGTTACTACTGGAACTTATTGCTGACCAGAGTTACAGTTCTGCTACTGTCACTCTCACACACAGACAAAGCACACCAAGGTAAAAAGACCAGACTGTATATTCAAAAGAAACCAGTTACTCAGAACACGACACATATACAAATATTTACTAAATCTCTCCCAATTTATTTAATAGGACAAGGTGTTACAATCCCTACAATTCAGCACAGCATTTGCCATGAGTGGGTTTGGAGGTGTCTTCTTCATTGGAATTACATTGATGACCATGTAGTGTTGCTTACACCAGTACAACACATCATCAGTACCCTGGCTTCATAGGTTGTTTTGGCCTTTACCACAAGACACCCTCAGCTGAGGCAGATCCACCACAGGCTGATCAGACCTGGGTGTGTGTTGTGTAGCAACTTAAGTGGTCATTTGGCAAACATACTGTCTCCTTTCTCTTCAGCCACATCCAGTGACTGTTTCTTTCGGTGACGGTAACATTCCTTAATTAACTTCTGCTTTGTCATAATCCATAACTTAAATAATGAAAAATAATTTTTCACACACTCATGCAGTTCAGAACACAGTCTACTTTCTGGATGGAGATAATGATAAGATACAGAAATATGCCCAAGTGAACACCATTTTGGAAAAATATCCATTTTGCCCTATCATATCTTGAAAATCCAATGATGACTTAATAGCACTGCTGCAAATTGAGAATAAAATGCTGCTGTTGCTCTGGACCTACTCAAAATGCATATAAAAGCTCTTTCTGACTGATGTGGTGGTTGATCTACTTTCCTCCCTAAAAGAGAAGCTCTTTTTACCCTCCATCTCTCCTTCTGTCACTTTAAGACTTTACTTCTCTTCCTCCTTCTTTTTCAGTGTTAGCCACAGCATTCATCCTGACTGTATACTCAATTACCATCTGGGCGTGAGCTGACTTTAACAACTCCATGAGGTTACTTCCAGTCTAATCTCAAGAATCACCTCTGGGTTCAGGGCCAGCTCTATAATTGTACCACGGCACGAGTTTAAAGCTCCCTCCTGTGGTTTCCAGAGTCCTTCTTAAGCCTTAAAGGCCTGGGTCTCCAAGGCAGTGTTTTTATCGCTTGCTTTTTGAAGGGTCAGGACTCTTTCACAAGTCCCCAGATAGTCTTGTCTACCCTTTAGCATTCTGGAGGTGTTTTCACCTCCAAGTTTTACAACTATGTTTTACTTTCTGTAAAGGTAGAGGGTCAGACATGGTGAGCTGCCTCACCTTTGGCATCTGGTAGAAATGCTGCATTCTCTCTCAGCTCACAGCTTTCCACTCCTTTGTAAGTGGCTCTCTGGGTCCATTTTACCCTCCATCCAGCAGTGGTACTATAACCCCTGCACTATAATGAATCATAATATTCTGGCCACTATAGGTTTCTCTCCTTTCAAGAAGTTACTGCTCAACCCTACTATGATTCTCTATAATTCTCTCCTAACTTCTGCTCCATTATTTACCACAATCAGGCATAAACATTTATCTTTGCTGTGAAATCTTCTGTATATAATAATACATGATTAATTAGTAAAGGGTGAAGGAAAATGAACACATTGATCAGGTGGCCGCCACTACCTAAATGCATGGAGGTACTACCTTTAGAGGAGAAAATGCATACATCTGTGATATGAGTGTTTTTAAAGTATAGCTGCTGGTATAATGTAGGAGGACATATTAGTGCGTGTTATTTATTCTTTCCGGGAATGAACCACTTAAGAGAGACACATACAGAATCCCACTGTTTAGCTTTGGACTAAAAAGAATATAATGTGACTGGCCGGGCATCGTATGGAATTTCCAGGTCACCAAGCACAACCTGATTGCTGTAGCGAATAATTCTGATTTGGATACTTTTTGACCGTGAGAATGAAGGAGGTCATATGAAATTAGATATCATTAATGAGGACAGCTGCGACCGAATATGAAAGACCTTCAGAGAGTGATAAAAATGAGCTAAGTTTGTGGCAGCTCTGGACTTTACTCAAGAGAGATGGGAAATCTTATGGACTTTTCTCATTGCTACTGTAGCATTTTACTTGTCACAGCTTTTATTTCTCTGAGGCCCATGAAAGACAGGTGATATTAACAGAGTGGTATGCTTGAGTAAGGATAATAAAAATGGAAATAAATAAAAATATGAAAAGTTGTAGCTGACAAGGTGGCACTGCAGTTAGCACTGCTTCCTAACAAAACCAGCATCCTGTTTTGAAACCCTTTGTCTGATCATTGTCTGTGTGAAGTTTGCACATTCTCCTTCTGTCTATATAGTTTTCCATCAGATACTTCAGTTTTCATCCTTCAATCTAATCATATGCACTTTAGGTGTTTTTTAATTGTCCCTGTGTGTGTGTATGTCCATCAGTGGGTCCTGAAATAGATTTTCAGCCAGTCCAGGATTAATTTATACCTTGCTTGCTGAGACAGGCTCTGGTCTCCCCATTAAATTGCATTAGGCAGGTTTATAAATGCTGTTTTCTGAAATTCTATAAGTTAAAATGATAACTGAAAAGTGAAATGCTTAGCTTTTGCATTATTAAGCAATTTTTATAGGTACAAGCTTGGCATGATCACAGGAAAGATAGCTGGGGCACCAGCCGAGTGATCCCTGTTTACTTAGTGATGGAAATAACTTATGACGTAAGCAAAAAAAGTGCCAATAGCAACAGCAGGCAAAGCCACCTGGAAGTCTTGTTTAAAAATTGAATTAAGGAGCATATAAACATCTACGCGTGGAAGTGTGCGTGTCTGTCTGTCCGGCCCAGAGGTGCGAGGCTACAGCATGATGCTCGAAGAAAGCGTCTGTCGCCAAAGTAAAACCCGCTTAGCTGCTAATACACAAGCGAGGTGAGCATATCAGCAAAACAAAACCTCAGAGGAGAGAGAAACTCACTTAGCTGCTGAAAGACAATGGAGGCTAGCATGTCGGCAAAATGAAACCGCCAAGGAAAGCAAACCTCGCTTAGGTGCTAATGCACAACCGATGCAATTGATTTTAATTGCAGTGCCAGAATCCATGGTTTCTAGGAGCCGGGTCTTTTTAGAGGACAGGCTTACACAGCTAGTATCATATAATTTTCAGTGTTGGTGACATGGGCATGAAAATGTGGTGTTTTTGTCAACTCGTACTTCAGCAGCTGATCCATTTGACATCATCCAGATGCTCCAAGCAAATCTTGTGACCGCAATGTTCTTCAGGAGTAGACTTCAGAGAAACACTCAGTAGTTTCTTTGGTCTACACAATTATTTCTTCAGGCTAGATTTTTAGCGTCCTTCATGAAATATCCTCATATCTCTGCTTTGAACATGAAGATACTACTTGGAATATTTTTTGTGTGTGTAATAGGGTTGGCCAAGCAGGAGAAGGCCATCTGCAAACAAAATGCAGTGCTTAATTTGTGCCAGAGCTGAGCACAACCCAATTCCTGTACCCCTGATTTTAAGACCTGTGCACTCAGGGATCTCCAAATCCACTTCAGATTACCAAACTTTACATAATTTTTTTTTTTTTAATTATTGGATACACAAATCTTATTAGACAGACATTCACAATCAAACATTCTTTCATGCATAAAAATGAGAATATATTTTTACTTGTGCTTATTATGATTATAATCACAATGTTACACTGGTCACTTTCCTCTTATGTTTTCAATCTTATGCTGCATAAATCTGTGAGAAATCATTACTTAGGCTCTGGAAGATAGTTTGTTTTGTTAATATCTAGAAAAAGAATGAGAAAGCTCTGAGTTAGACATGGATTAGTTTGATATATCAAAACAATATTATCCCAATGTTACAATTCCTGGCATTGTATAATGACATTTTGAGACAGTACCACTGCTTGACCCCGGACACACTGGAGAACCACAGCTGCTGATCTGCTCAATCCTGGAAATTTCCAGTTGTGAGTGTCTGTAACCTTCCACGTTCCAAACTTCTGCAGATACCAACACCATCTGGAGAAGATAACAGGGCTTCTCAGCAGACTACCATGTTCTTCTCTGTCTGCTTTTATCTTAGTCACCTAAAAGGGCATGTTTGTGGATCTGTAATCTCAAAGATTCTTTAATATACTGTAAGCTTAGAATAAGCTTATTATTTGTGTTGTGTTGGTTTGTGTTGTGTGGTTATTTTGCTGGTTTTCTGGCCTTGATGTTGCATTATAAGTAGGACAACCTTTCCACAGTATAGTTCTCAGCATTAAACCTAGTTCACTGATGGAGTTAATGCCCCCTGCTGGACATACAGGTTGTGACAGATAGGGGCCGCTGTCGTCCCCTTGAACCCTCAGACAATACGTCAGACACCAGATAAAAGTCCAATAATTATTTATTTTATAATAATAATGTGCACAAAGCACCATCCACTCCACAATCCTTCTATATAAAAGCGGTCGGGTGTCCTTCCGTCCCGTGAATGCTACGCAGGCGCGGAGATTCACACACGCCCCGTCCATTTTGCAATGCACAATGGGATTTGTAGTTTCGTTTTTCCAGGTAAAAGATGATTTTCTACTCCAGACTGTGCGATATCTTCTTCTTCTGTGTTTCTTACTATATAAAAGCGGTCAGGATTGTCCTTCTGTCCCATGAGTGGAAAGCATAGCGGTATTCCGCTTACCACAGACTTACTACTTGCAGCTTGCGGTATGAAGCGACATGATGTGAGCAGAGTTCTGGTGCTCCCATTGTTCCCTTGCTTTTGTGCGCGATGCGCTGGAAAAATAGACAAAACTATGTCTCTGGAAATAATTAATGTTGATGGAGTACAAATGCCTCACCACGTAGTAAATATCAGGGGGGTTCAAAAGAGCGACCTCAATATAGAAAAAAAGTTTAAATTTCATCACAAAAATAACAGACACTACGAGTATTAAAGTAATACCGCTCAAATGCAATATAACCAAATTAATGAGTTTGTATAAAATATCAAATTGATCTACATATTGAATTGCCTTAAGAAGTGGTCAACTTAAAAGTCGGTCGCCTTAAAAGGCGGGTCAGCCTAGTACTCATATAAATCACAATCCTCAATAATCCAATAACAATAATCAATCCTCCACACCCAGACGTGTTGTTCCCTTCCTCCCAACTCAGCTCAACCCGCTGGGGTTTCCCATAGTCCTTTTATAGTCCCTGACCCGGAAGTGTTTCTGATCCTCTCAGTCCATGTGATTGGGTCAGACCAAAACTCTTCTTCTTCATTCCGGAAGTACGTCATTTCCCACTTCCGGGTTATAAGGCAAAAAGTCTCTGAGCCTCCCTGCAGCATCCCCTGGCGGCCCCCATGGTATCCAGCAGGGCTGTGAAGGAAAACTCCAATGTCCATGATGCCCTGCTGGAATTCAGGGCACCTCCATGTTGCCGGGAGGGCTCCATCTGGCGGAGTGGGAGTATTGGCCGGGATGAATGGCCAGCCATATGCCACAAGGTCAAAAAACCTCAAAAGGACCCAAGCTAAAATACATTAAAAGTCTTATTTCAATTTCAACACTTTATATAAAAAATAAATAATACTTGCAAGTATTATTTTATGAATAATCCAAAAAAAGCTTGTTTTTAAACTTCTAATCTTTTCAAAGGCTTGGCTACTGCATGTGCAATTAAAAATGTGATTCGGAACAAAGCAAATGGACTATGAGTGTAAAAATGCCTTAAGAAATTAAGTAATTAGTAATCTGATATAACAGCTAAAAAATACCACAACAGCTGCAAATAATCAGAATCGAAGTTAGCTTAACTTAACATATTTCGTTGTTTTCCAACTAGCAGTGTTGATTAGCTTACTGTAGCTAGTTAGTAAAGTTCCAGGGTTACATTGAAGTGCTGTTGAAAAAACAAACAGAGCTTGCTATGTACCTAGAGAAATAACTTGACAAGTTAGCCACATAACAGGAGAAAAGCGGCCACCAGGATAGTGAAATAGTGAGAAAAACTAACACTGTCAAGTGATAATAAGATGCAAGCTCAGGGGAATGTGTCTTTTTATTGTCAGGAGAGGTAGAGAAAGCAGAATGTTTTGCTGCAAAATATTTATAAATCTCTGTGGGCCATTTATAATCCATAACACCATTGCGGTAAGACTGGTCGGTGGTGACTGGCTGCCTCACCTGCTCTCAGTCACTTGATGAACTGACTTATGGCAGTACTGCTTACAAGTACTGGGTGATTGGCACATTTAAATAACCCCAATGTTGCTTTTTCATTTTCAGTCTAAACATTTCAAAACAGTGATGTTCATACAAGATACTTGGCAACTACTCCATGGTTATTTTTTTCCACTACACGCTTTTTGTTTGTATCACATGAAGTACAAAGAGTAAGCAGTTACTGGGCTGGACTCTTGACCAATGAATGAGACAGAGAGGTGGTTATTCAATTCCAAATTCAATTTTCAGGTCCCATTTTTGTACATGGGAATGTGTTTCAGAAGTGGTTTATTTTGCATTATTTTAGTAAAAATACATATGTTTGGGAAATTGTAAGCATATGACTGGACAACTGACATGTGGATTATATGACCTAAGTAATGTGAGATTTTTTTTCATAGATGTTTTTGATATCGCTAGCTGTTGTCCCCCACTGGTCACCATATACCTCTACATGGATTGTAATAGACAACATTGGTTGGCTGGCATCCTGGCGTGTGAGGTGTTATGGGTCCACAGCTCGCAGAGCAAAGGCCATTTCTTTTTAAATAAATAATCACCGCACTCGTGCCGGCATCAAGAGGGGGCGTAGTGGCCATAGCAAGCCACGGGGCGATCTGCGGTGTAGGCGTTTCTCACCGAGTGCACAGGTGAGGAACTGCCCACACCTGTGATTGTTCCCGTGGCTAATGTGCTGCAGCTGCTATGGCCCCTCACTGTTTAAAAGAAGTGCAAGTCGGTTAGGAAGGGGTAAAAAGGAAAAGAGAGGACGGAGGTTACAGGGAGCGAGGAAGCAAGTTGGTGAGAGAGACAGAGACACGCAGAGTGTGTGGGTGAGCGAACGAGCGCTCGTGGGCAGCTGCGAGGAAGCTGGGTGTTAGGCCGACACCCAGGCCTTAGAGTTGATGTTGCTCCCGCTGAGCGACCAGGTTGCGGGAGTGACCAGAGGAAGGCCGGAAAGGCAGAGGGACGAAGCCAGGGATCGGGAGGTCTCCAGTCTCGTGTGTGAGTTAAAGAGGGCAGCTGCAGGGAGCGTCTCACCTGTTGCATGGGCCCGTATGGAAGAAGCAGGTGAGGCGCCAGCATAGGAGAAGCAATGAGCTTGTTGTTTTTAAAGATTGCTTCCTGTTGGACGTTTTAACCTCTGATTTTAAAGGATTGTTTTTTTTTTTGTGTGTGTGTGTTTTAAACCTCCACGTTTTCTTTAATGGATTATTTATTTATTTATTTATAAGACTTTGAAAGCACTGCACTTTATTGAACACTTTGTTTTTGATTTGTTGGATTTTTAATAAAAGCACTTTGGCACTTTTTGAACCATCCCCTTGCTCAGTTGTTATTGCCTCAACTGTCTAGCTCATCGATGACATTACTGATGGTGTTGGGTTCAAGGGCTTCCAAATAGTAGATGGGAATGTGGAGCCGATCCCGCATCATCATAGCATGGTGGATGGCTCCTTTCCTAACCGAGAAGCCTTTTTAATGGAATGATGTAGGAGGACAGGCATCACAACTAGATTGGTTAGTGTTACCCTTCCTGGTTGGGAACCGATTGTAAAGGATGGGAAGGGAGAGGCTACTTCCCAGCACTATTTGCTTCCCCAGTATACTGGGTGGTGACATCCCTTTGACATGAATCCTATTCAGACACCCACAGAGCTGCATAGGAGCTGTAGTTTTGGTGTGCAGCCCTTCCACCTGACTGGGAAGTGGTAGCACCAGAAGTATTCCGGTATAAAGAGAGCTGTTCCGCTTCACCTGGGAAACTGGAGTTTGGAAGAGGTGGACAACACTTGCTGGGAGGTATGGAAGGTGTGTAAAAGAAAAATTCTGTTAACTTGTATTGGAAGTATCTGCCAAGAATCCTTTAAAAGATATTTGTGAACATTAAACAATTTTATTTGAACCCATAACTATGTCAGTGGAGTTATGGATGGGGCTTGGGGTGCTGCAATGTCCCCTACTGGTCACAGTATACCAGATATTTTTTTCCTCATTCTGCACGAAAAAATGGGATAAAAAAATTATAAGCCATCACTATAATCAACATGGAGTAAGTAATATGTAAAGAATATTGCAGAATATTCATTTAACACACAGTATTTCTTTGATTAGATATGTACATTTGTGATTTGTTTGATACAATATGTAAATCTAGTAGCTAGTCCTGAAGTATTATGTTTTGAAGGATGCTGCATTAGCACTTGGTTGTGGGTATTCAGAAAGCATTTTTGTGAATGTATACCAAAGCAGAATTTAAATTGGACTATCATATGTTCTGTGTTGTGTAGTAAGTGTTTACTATTTTAATTTAACTACACTTTCTAAATATAATAATAGTAATAGTAATAGTAATTCTTTGAATTTACATTGTACTTTTCTCACTACTTGAAGTGCTCACCATGAAGATGGCTAGCAGTCTCGAAGATCATCAGAAACAGTGCGCATGGATGTTAGGGCATGACATATGGTTTTACAGTTTTGGTTTAAGATGCAAGTAAGGGAAATTATTCATGAATATTACAAAACCTTAGTATATGTTTGAGGTCCAGTTTTCCGATGCAGGTTGACTAATGCTGGGAGGGGATTCATGCACATACAATTCTACATTAAGAGAAACAACGTTGCATATTGATGTTAGTTGACTGCAGGTAAGATTTTTGTTGGCAGGAAGGGTAACTTAAGACTTCTATAGTGAAATGGAAGAAAATGGCATTAGATATTTCACAGTCAGGAAAGAATACTACAAGAATGTTTTGTTACTTATGTTCTTTATATAAATTGAAGCTTTTCAATGACTTGTATATTGTAATGAAATTTTTCTATCTCTTTTGGCCTTTGGGCACTCATCGTGCTCAATTAAATTTTCAAAGTGTACAGACAGTGTAAGAGAGAAAGACTTAGAAGGGAAGCTGCAAAAATATTACATTTTTTCATTTTCGAACTAAAGAAGAAAGAAGTCACTAGTTTGATCTGAAAGAAACTGGAAAAAATGGCAGGTGTTTTTGCTTTGTTTCCTGGAGCATTTAATATTCACTGCTGGAAAATCCCCTGCATCACCTGAAACGGAAGCAGCTTCTATCCTTACTTTTGTATCCTTTATATCTTGGTTATTGTGTTCAGATTGCTGATTGGACTCAGGGGATTCACAGTGCTATCTACAGGCACATGTTTTTAAATCAAAGTGTATGCTGAAAGCCTAAAAGTTCTTCCAAGATAAGACATTTAAACTAAACTACAGTGAACTTCTACCTCCTACGGGTTTGATGCATTTCTTGAATCCAACGTTTTCAGAATTGGGTTTGGCTTTGTATATCACTGGATAGGTAAATCAGCTTGAAAAAATAGACATCAGATAGAAGACATTTACAATTATAAAATGAAACCATAAATTATTAACCTTTTTTATATATGACCCAGCCTTTTGACTTGAGTGCCAATAGTGTGACCCTGATATAATACATAACATGCTCACCTTTGCAATTATGATCAGTCAATCTATTAAAGTTGCAAGAATGGGATGTGGGTAGCAAGGTTATTATAGTTAACGAAAACTAAAATCAAAACTGAAACTATTATTAAAAAAACATTTTCGTAAACTGAAAAAAGAAAAATTAACACAACTGAAATGAAAAACTAAAACTAAACGAAACTATTAAAGTAGCTGGAAAGACTAACTGAAATAAAATAATAATTTACTAAAATATTTTTAGTTTTTGTTTTTGAATGAATGAATGAATATTACCGTTAGTCTTTAAAGAGTTTTAACTCTAAAACAGAGTCATCCACCACGAGCCACCAGCATATATTCATCCAGTGAACGGCGGCTGTTCACACAGCATTTGCACCAAATAAAGCACAACACAAACCAAACACTATCCTGCTCCACCACTCCTCCCAGGCAACCTCGTCCTCTTCCTCCCGATTCTGGCCTCGAGTGGAGGTGGCTGACCCGTTTTATACCCCACCCGGAAGAGTTCCAGGTGACTGACCACCTGGTCCTAATTGCCCTTCCGGGTGGGGCTGAGAATTCAAGCAGCTGGGCTGCGGAGTCCATACAGCTCCCCCTGGCGGCCACCCGAGCCCCCAACCAGGCTGTGGAGGACTCCATCTCCCATGGAGCCCTGCGGGTGGTTGGGGAATCACTGTCCGCCATGTAGGCTGCCACCAAGCGCCCCGGGGGAGGTACTGAGCTGTCCATGGTGACTCCCCCGGAATATACACAGCAGGGGCGTCCCAGCCGGGCATGGGACCCGGCTGTCCGTCACATGGCCCCTCCCTCAGATGAGGCTTGTGCGGCTCATCGGCCTGCCCCGCGAGGGCCGGTCTTCTCCAGGACGGGGAGTCGGCATTCCTGGTCCCGCGGCTGCGCCCTGCGAAAACAGAATAAACAGGTTTGGGGGCGTTGCCCTGACGTCCCTCGGGACAACCCCGTCAGACATGGCCACCGCGGCCACAGTTATAACATAGCCGACCCCCTCCAGTACGGCCCCGGTACTTGCGGAAGCAGGCAGGGAACGCCTGCCCCTTCGCCCCCTCCGAGGAGAGCTTGTGACGGCTCCGCCCCTCTGCAGTGCAGCCCTCCTTCGGTTTCAGACCGTCAGGCATACACTGTGCTATGTACGGGGTTTCCGGTTTCCTCTTCCCGCTCCCCCTTTTCCTTTGGACGCACTGGCGGTCTGAGTCCCCCTATGAGAAAAGGAGGGACCCCGCATTGCCTGTGTCCCTTTGGCCTGCCGCAAGACCGGCGCTGGCGGTCGGGGCGGGGTGGTTTGGCAGCCGGTTTCCACCTGCTGCCTCCCCGCACTCTCGTCCGCCTTGCTGTCAGTCATCACAGCAGCCTCTCGTGTGGTGGGCGGGTCCGCCTGATAGGCAGTACTAAGCAACACCGCTGCCGTCGCGTCCCGCCCCCTTTTCTCTGCGGTGCCGGCGTCACTTACCTGCACTGCTTTGTCCTGCCGGTGGGAGGCTGGCCACCCGCCGTCACGAAGCCATTCACTCAGGGCTCCGCACGGGATTTCGAGGTTCTTCTCCAGCCGCTCCTTCGCTTCCCGCAGGACCTGGAAAACTTGCAAAAGGGACTGTAGGGCGAGGACCACAGATTTCACCTCCCCTACAGCCCAGGGTATATTAATAATGGCGGCCGGCGGTGGATTTGGGCTCTCCGTGTCGCCCTCCGCCAACCGCGTGCCAACAAGACCCTGTGGATCCCCCACGGGCCCCTTCGGGTAGTCTGGAGGAGAGGGGAGAGTGTCCGTCATCCCCGCCTGCCGATCCTCCTTGGCGGGTGATTGACGCACGTCCCCCCCCCGTTTACCTGTCTCTGGAAGCTGCTCCGGCTTTCCTTGCCGGAACACCACGCTGGGAAGCTCGTCCGGGCTCTCCTCCCCTAGCCGCTAGGATTAGGCCGAAAAGGAGACACTGCTCTGCCTCGCTCTCTCCTGAGCTGGCGGCTCCAGCACGCCAAGGACACACGTCCCCCTGCCCGCATCGGGTGCTTAGCCCCTCGGTGTCCGGAAGGTAGGATGTCCCACATGCGGAATAACACACCCGCGGCCCTTTACCTACCTCCGGCTGCAACCCGTGCGGCGGATTAGCGTGGTGGCGCCTGCCACTTGGCCTCTGTGTATGCCCGGCTTTCTTCTTCCCCATTGCTGCGGTGCCTACAGCAGCTCCTTGGCGGCCTCAGTTGGTGTCTTGAGCTGTGCCGCGCTCTCCGGCTTGGGCTCCTGCCGCGTAAGCGCGCTTTCCGCCGCCCTCGCGCTGCTGCGCGTGTCGGCTTGCGGCCCCTGCCGCGAGTGCGCGCTTCGGTGCGCTGTGCTGCTGTCTGTACTGCGTCGGGAGCGCGCTCTCCGCCGCTGCTGAGCTGAACGCGTGCCCCGCGCTGTTGCGCTTCGCTATGCCGGGTCTTGCAACATTAATTAAAGCAGGTTCCGACCCAAATGGACAGGCCGGGATCCTGTTGACTACGCCAGTGTGAAAAAGGCGCTTTATATCGCCCGACCCGGCACAGAATACGCAGAGGCACGTGTTCACACTCAAGGTCTTTTATTTTTTCCTTTTCAGCCGTGGGCACACGTCTTCCCCGTGTCCCACCGGCCCAACACAGTCCCAAAGCACCAAATAAAGCACAACACAAACCAAACACTATCCTGCTCCACCACTCCTCCCAGGCAACCTCGTCCTCTTCCTCCCGATTCTGGCCTCGAGTGGAGGTGGCTGGCCCGTTTTATACCCCACCCGGAAGAGTTCCAGGTGACTGACCACCTGGTCCTAATTGCCCTTCCGGGTGGGGCTGAGAATTCAAGCAGCTGGGCTGCGGAGTCCATACAGCTCCCCCTGGCGGCCACCCGAGCCCCCAACCAGGCTGTGGAGGACTCCATCTCCCATGGAGCCCTGCGGGTGGTTGGGGAATCACTGTCCGCCATGTAGGCTGCCACCAAGCGCCCCGGGGGAGGTACTGAGCTGTCCATGGTGGCTCCCCCGGAATATACACAGCAGGGGCGTCCCAGCCGGGCATGGGACCTGGCTGTCCGTCACAAGGTATAGTAATCATGAAAAAATTCAACCTCGATATTTGGATGAATCTTAACGTTATAGACTAACCAGTGTCCAACAATACTGTTTCTTGGAATTGTGTGTGCGTGTGTCTGCGTGTATACACGATAATTCAAAAACGCAACTAGATAGATGGATGAAGTTCGGCATGTGGTTGTTACACCATAATTGCAGATCTGTATTAACTTTTGGGCCAAATCCATCACCCGGAAGTGGTACTTTACCTGAACACATACTCTGTGTTTTTTTTTTGTTTTTTTTTTATTATTATTTATGCTGCAGAGTCCGATTTATTCAACTTAATTTTATAATAATTGTTCAATATATTATTAATTTGATTTGTTGTTGATGGTTCCTTAATGTACATAATATAAAAATGTAATCATTGTCTTGCGGTTTACTCTTCAAATATCCATCCCCATATCTGAGTATACAAGAAAGTTGAGGGGAGTCCACTCCCGGTTTTTGAAAATAAAATGCCACTAATCGAGATACTGACTAGGTCATCATACAAGATCAGCATATTGTTACTGACCAATCACTTCTGCTTTAAAAACATCGTTTAACAATGAAGTGATGCAAACAAAGGTAGAGCCTGACAAGTGATGAAAAACTACTAATAGGTTTTTGCATTTATTCCATATTTATTAATTTATCATTTTTAGTTCATATTCACAACTCAAAATACCTGATATTGTGAAAGTAATTCATTAGCAGAATTATATTTTAAAATATTTGTCTCCCTTTTTTTAATGTTTTTCTCTCTTTTAAAATAGATAGTTGAAATATCATATTCTTTTTGTTTTTAACATCAGCCATGTCATACATATTGCATACCAGGGATTTTTCCTGCCTTGCATCCAAACCTGCTGCGGTAGGCTCCATGTTTCCTGCAATCCTAGTCTGGATAAACAGGTTTAGATAATGTATATGTTATTCTTAATCTCAGACGCTGTCTCTGTTGTTTTGTCCCTGTCAATACTCTTATTACCTGCTCTTGCCCTGCTCATTATGGGTTTACTGTTCTTATGATGGGCTATTCAAGACTCACCACCTTAACACTCCATGCTTGTTGTTCTTTGTTTCCCTCAATACAGCTAAGTGGAGCCTGCACACTGATTCAAGTCTAAGAGCCCTGTTCTTCTTAAGCCCCTGTGATTTTCAAGAAAAAATATTTTAAAAATTATAAAATTGTGTAAAATCATTCATACTCAGTGTCTAGTTTTTGATTATGCTTGTTTTTATCAGACAAAAACAAAACCAGATAGTAAACCATGCAGTATAGTAAGCTTCCACTAACATTAAACTGATATCCAAGTCTGTTAAGTGTACAGTTCTGTTTGATTGTGACACAAAACTAGGCGCTCCATGCCATAATTACTAAAACTAAAACTGAAACTAATATATACATAAAAATAAAATAGAAATGCCTTTGTGAAATAAAAACTAAACTAAAACTAAAAATACATGATGAAGGAAAACTAAAACTAAACTGAATTTCCAAGTAAGGTCAGAAAAAATATAGAAATAAAAACTAATATAAAAAGGCAAAACTATAATAACCTTGGTGGGTAGACAGCATACATCCTCACCTACCATGGAAATTAATGTATATTTTTTATTTTTTATTTTTTTTTCTTCCCAGAAAAGCATCCTGCTGTGCTACCTATCTGCATGTCTTTTTGTATAAATTTATTTTACAGTTACTTACACTGGAACACTACTCATCCAGACAGGGATTTCCTGCGGCAAGTTTTTGCATTACATGTGAAAATAATGAAAAGCAATAAACTCCTGGCAGTTTCAGTGTCCTTCTTTGGGTTAAGGTTAGCTTTAGTATAAGGTTGTGTCTCATTTCTGGAGTGTATTGAATGCTTATACAGATTATAGCTTGCTCAATAAGATATGTCACCCATTAAATTGTGCAGCCTCAAAAGGATCTTATTTGAGTCCTTTTGGTGTGTTTCTGCCTTATTTAGTGGTTTTTATCTTTGGGTCCATCCACCCAGATTGCCAGGTACATACAGTATATGCATATATAAGCCAATTCATCGAATCAAGCAACAAATTCTCTTTGTCTAATTCTCAAAAAAGAAGGTAAGAAATTTGACAAAGGCCTTTGTCCATCAAGCTCGTTTGTTTAGCTAATAGCTAAGCTGTTCTAATATTGCATGCAAAGATTTATGGTTTTTCAAAATTGTCCAGGTTTCTGCTTAAACTACATACCTCAGTAATTTATTCCAGGTCCTCTCTTTGCGTAAAGAAGTGCTTCATGGCTTCAGTTTCAAATGCACTTCCCCTTAATTTCCACTGATGTCTTTGAATACGTAATTCACCCTCAAGCTGAAAGAATGTTGCTAGGTTTACGTTATCAGTGCCTCTGAGGATTTTAATTACCTGGATTTGGTCCCCATGCAGTTTCCTCTGCTCAAGACTAAACAGGTTTAATTCTCAGACTCTGTCACAGTAGGATATGTCCTTAAGTCCTGGGATGCACTTGGTTGCTCTCCTCTTCACAGTGTCAAGTACTGCTATGTCTTTCTTGTCCCATGGTGATCAGAACTGCACATGATACTCCAGATATGGTCTTACTAGTATATATATAACATAATAGTTTGAGCATAACACCACAAAACGAAACAACTCGAGATCCCAAGTGGCAACCCCCCTATCTGGCCTAATCAGGTGTTATGAGGGCATCCCCTTGGCTTGGTCTAACCACTTTGGTCCTCAACAATGATGATACAGCAAGCTGGAACACTCTTGGGGAATCATGCCCCATGGCTGTAATGCCAACTGACGCTCCCTCACAATGGGGGTAATGTGCCTTATTTAGGACTCCATGAACAACTGCTCATTCGACACAAAGTCAAACCAGCGGTACCCAAGGACTCTCCGAAGAGGCATAGTACCGAAGGAGTCCAGTCTTCATCTCAGGTCACTGGATAGCATCCATGTCTGGCATCCATATAGCAAAACGGGAAACACCAGGACTCTAAACAATTGTACCTTCATCCTTTTTGCAGAGATATCAGGAGGACCACACACACCTTTTCATCGACCCTATGACCACCCCATGCTCTCCCAATCTGTCTACTGACTTCCTAGGAAAAGTCACCAGAGACATGAATGTCTCTAACCAGGTAAATATACCTCCCAATGAGGTCAACATTTCCTTTGCAGACAGACACACTTCTAATAGCTGTGCCCAGAGAGTCATTAAAGGCCTGGATGTTGGTTTTTATCCAGAACACTTGCAAGCCCAGGCACTCAGATGTCTCGCTCTGTCTTCCGAGAGTACTGATGAGAGCCTCCATTGACACAGTGAAGATCACAGCATCATCGGAAAAGTCAAGATCATTAAATCTTTCTTCACCAACAGATGCCCCATAGCCACTGGACCCCTTGGCCCTGCCCAACACACCGTCCATGAAAGTTTTGAACACAGTGGGACAAGAAGACACCCCTGAAGAACCCCAGAATCAACTGGGAAAAACACAGAGGTTCTACCTCCACTCTGCACAGTACCCATAGTAACAGTGTGCAGGCCGGCTATGATATCCAGCAAGTTCAGGGTGGGGATCACGCAAAGTCTGAAGATGTCCCCAGGACAGCTAGAAACCTCAGTGCCAGTGCAGTTGATGGCACTTCTTAGGCATAAAACAAAACTGCTTCAGTCGCTGGTAGTTGGGCAAATGATTATGGATCCTATTGAGGATATTATCCCCCTGTAGTTACCACAATCCAGGTGATAACCCTTCCCTTTCCAGATGGGGACAAGAAGTCCTGTTTTCTAGTCAGTTGGGATTGTGCCCATCACGCAAATGGAAGCAAAGATTGCTTGCAATGCCAAGAGGACAGCCTTACCACAGATCCCTTCAGCCTTCCCTATTCTCAGATGATTTACCACATGTGCAATCTCACTGAGATTGGGGTGTTTACTGCATACCTGTAATATCCCTTGACATACATTTAACAGTTATTATGATATAGCCTAACATTTTTATTTCCCTTTTTAATTACTTCTACACATTTCTAAGTCGATTAAAATGTGTCATCATAAAACCCCTAAATCCTTTTCAGAGATAGCTTCTTGTAGGACAGTGTCCCCATTCTTGTATTTATAATTGATGTTCCTTTTTCCCTTGTGTAGTAATTTGCACTTTTCTACATTAAACTGCATTTTCCAGGTGTTTGCCCAGTTCTGAAGGCTCTCCTGGTCTTTTTGGATTCTTTTTGCTGCCTCCTCAGTGTCAGCTATTTCTCCAATTTTAGTGTCTTCTGCGAATTTCACAAATTCACTTATTATACCAGAGTCAATGTCATTAATTTAAATCAGAAAAAGTAATGGTCCAAGGACAGACCCCTGAGGGACTCCGCTGAGGACCTTGCTACACGCAAAGCATTCTCCTCTTATCTGTACCCTTTGTCTCCTACCGGTTAACCAACTTGAGATCTAGTTTTGTTGTTTACCTCTGATACCTACAGCTTCTAGTTTCAGAATTAAGACTTCTCATTATGGTCATTAGCTAGGAGGACAGCTGGGTCATTTGTAGACGCATTTAAAATTATAACCTATAAATCAAACACTTTAAGAATTGATTGGTCTGAAGTAAGGGTTTATTGCTACATTAGATAGATAGATAGATAGATAGATAGATAGACAGATAGATAGATAGATAGATAGATAGATAGATAGATAGATAGATAGATAGATAGATAGATAGATAGATAGATAGATAGATAGATAGATAGATAGACACTTTATTAATCCCAAGGGGAAATTCAAATAATCCAGCAGCAGTATACTGATACAAAAAATAAGTTGCCAAGTTCAGGTGTAAGTGGTTTGAGTCACACCATTTAACAAAGTCTTTGATTAGCTTCCTGTACTCCTCCTTCTGCCCACTCCTGATGCAGCCCACAATAGCAGTGTCATCAGCGAAATTTTGAACGTGGCATGACTCCGAATCGTAATGGAAGTCTGATGTACTGTATATAGATTGAACAGGACCGGAGAAAGTACAGTCCCCTGCGGCGCGCCTGTGTTGCTGACCACAATGTCACACCTGCAGTTCCCAAGACGCACATACTAAAATAGTCCATGGTCCATGCCACAAGGTGCGAGTCTACTCCCATTTCAGTCAGCTTGTCCCTAAGAAGCAAAGGTTGGATGGTGTTGAAGGCGCTAGAGAAGTCCAAAAACATAATTCTTACAGAACCACTGCCTCTGTCCAGGTTGGAGAGGGATCGGTGTAGCATATAGATGATGGCATCCTCCGCTCCCACCTTCTCCTGGTATGCAAACTGCAGAGGGTCGAGGGCTTGGCAGACCTGTGGCCTTAGGTGGTGAAGCAGCAGCCGCTCCATGGTCTTCATCACATGTGATGTCAGAGCAACAGGCCGGAAGTCATTCAGCTCACTAGGGCATGATGCCTTTGGGAATGGGGTGATGAAAGATGTTTTCCAAAGCCTCGGGACTCTCCCCTGTTTCAGGCTCAGGTTGAAGATGCGCTGTAGGGGACTCCCCAGTTCCAACGCACAGGCCTTCAGCAGTTGTGGTGATACACCATCTGGACCCGCTGCTTTGCTGGCATGAAGTCTAGTCAACTCTCTGCTCGCCTGTGCTGCTGTAATTGTGGGTGGGGATGTCTTACCTATGCTGGTATCAACAGAAGGATGCTTGGAGGATGAAGTACTCCAAGGTGAGAGTGGGTTAGGGTGGTCAAACCTGTTAAAGAAGTTGTTCATTTGGTTTGCTCTCTCCACGTCTCTCTCATCTCCGCTTCGAGCTGCAGCCAGTGATGATCTTCATCCCATCCTACATTTCCTTTGTGTTGTTATTCTGCAATTTCTGCTCCAGCTTTCTCCTGTACTGCTTCTTCGCCACCCTGAGCTGGACTCAGAGTTCCATCTGCACACGCTTGAGCTCATGCTGTTCACTGCCTTTAAAAGCCCTTTTCTTCTGGTCCAAAAGGCCCTTGATGTCACTTGTAATCCATGGCTTATTGTTAGCATAGAAGCGTACTGTTATTACTGGAACTACAATGTCCATACAGAAGTTGATGTAATCAGTTGTGCAGTCAACAACCTCTTCAATGTTCTCACTATGTGACCCCAGCAGGATATCCCAGTCTGTAGTTCCAAAGCAGTCTCTCAGAGCCTGCTCTGCCTCAGGGGACCACTTCCTGAATGATTGTGTGGTTGTAGGTAGCGCCTTCACTCTTGGTTTGTAGTGAGGCTGAAGCAGAACCAGGTTATGATCTGCTTTCCCAAGCACAGGCAGTGGGGTGGCGCTGTATGCTTCTTTAACGTTTCCATACAGTAGGTCGATAGTCCTGTTTCCCTGGGTATTACAATCCACATACTGGGAGAAGGCAGGTAATGTTTTGTCCAGCACCACTTGGTTAAAGTCTCCAGCAATTAGTACAAGCGCCTCAGGGTGCTGTGTTTGTAACTTAGCAACTGCAGAATGGATGACGTCACTCGCTAGCTCCGCATTCGCTCGAGGGGGGATGTAAACAATAACAACAATGACGTGTCCAAACTCTCTTGGCAAGTAATAGGGACGCAGACATACGGCCAACAGTTCGATGTCCCTGCAGCAAGTGGAGATTTTAACGTTTATATGTCCAGAGTTGCACCACCTTGTATTCACGTAGAGAGTGAGTCCTCCTCCTTTCCACTTCCTGCAGGTATTTGCGTCTCTGTCCGCTCTAACTGTGCTAAAACTGTGTAGCTCCACGTTAGCATCTGGGATGGTAGTTGTTAGCCATGTTTCACTAAAACACAGCAAGCTGCATTCTCTGTAGGTTCTGATTTTTTCACCAGCACAGCCAGTTTGTCGATCTTATTTAGTAGTGAGTTCACATTTCCAAGGATCACAGAAGGCACCGACGGTTGATAACGCTATTTTCTCGCAAGCTGCTTGGCTTTTATCTTATCTTTTATCTTTGCTCCGGCTCGGGTGCCCCGATATCATCTTCTTACCTCGTCAGGTAAACAGGGAACCACACCAGCGTTGGCATTTCTTCACAGTGCTTTAAGTTGACTACTTGAATAGGCAAGTCTCGGAGTTTAAAAATCCATGTCAAGTAGTAAAAATAGTAAAAGTGTCCATGGAGCAATTCCACATAAAAGAATGTGGTAGAAGTGATCAGTGAAATAGAGAAAAAACAGAAAAAAAGGTAAAAAGATAAAGTCATACACGAAGCTGCTGGAATGGCTGCCACTCGCGATGGCGCTGTGAACTATTAAGAACAGAACATACACTCTGCCTATGAGGTGTGAAAGTGGACAACAACAATTTAAGAAGTTATGGCAAACCTAAGAGAAGACACAAGATGGGGTTAAAATTTAAAAGGGGTGTGCACTTTAAAAAAAGGGAGCTGGGCATATTTTGATAAACAGTTGAGTGGCATTTAGAAGAGAGAGCGACAATTTTCAAAAAACGTATGCCGGAAATAGAAATTCAAGCTAGAAGTGATGTCATGCATATACTACTAGACAGTGAATGATGTTACACTAGTATTATTAAGAAAAAAAAAATGACAGTTTGTTATGTTTTAACTTAACGTGTTTTACAGAGCCTGTTGATTCTGTACTTTGGAGAGCCAGCATAAGATGTTTTATTGAACAAGAAGGATCATACCTGACAGATATTACATCATTTATGTTTATTGCCGCTTCCTGTTCATTTGCGTGCAGAGATGTGACTTTTTTTTTTTAAAGTGATATGCAATATTACATGGTTGTAGACTGTGGTTACTACATATGATGTCAGTATATTACTGAAACGAAGATGGCTAAAGAGCCAGTAACATAGAACTTGTGGTCGCACAGAATTTTGCCAAGTTTTGTGCAAAGCTGTGCAATATACTAGCTGTGTTTCCATTGCAGTTATGCTCAAAATAAAGCAACATTTCTGAAAAGTTAACAAAACACAAATGCAAATTGTTTGCGTTTCCATTGAGTGATTTTATGTGACCAATATGATTGGTGTTTGTTCTATTATTTCAATTGCATCTATAATTGTCATGTTTGTTTTTTAATTGGAGGCAATGAGAGAGAGGGTACACAATAAAAGAAAGGTGAACACCCTGTTCTTGGTAGAGGCCACGTGTTATCCACAGTGATTTTACTGAGGAGTTGTGGGTACAACATTTTAGGGCGAGCAGCTGAACATTCATGGAATTATGCAGCACAATAGGCCTTCTACTGTCCCCTGCTGTATCAGAGGGAGCCAGTCCCGACTGAGAAGTGCATAGCCATCACACTTTACAAACTAGCTGCCATTGCGGAGTACAGTGTTGTTGCCAAGACTTTTGGTGTGAGCAAAACCACCATTCACAGGTGTGTATATCAAGTGTGTCAGGCCATATGCTCCAAACTAAAGAGGTAATACATCACTTTACTTTTGACACCCACTGCATGCCCAACCTACCTGGAAAAGGGTCTTTCTTTGAACTGCCTTTCCCAAGGTTTCTTCCATTTTTCCCTACAAAGTTTTTTTTTGGGAGTTTTTCCTTGTCTTCTCAGAGAGTCAAGGCTGGGGGGCTGTCAAGAGGCAGGGCCTGTTAAAGTCCATTGCAGCACTTCCTGTGTGATTTTGGGCTACACAAAAACAAACTGTATTGTATTGTATTGTATTGTATCACTTTACCTGATGTGGAAGAGGCACAGCAGATTTCACAGTGCAATTACGAGGCACACAAAGTACCTCAGGTGTATGGTGCAATCAAAGGCTCACATCCCTAATTGTGCATCAATTAATGATGGGTATTGAGATTATGTTAACAGGAAAGGCTGGAAATCTGTTGTTCTGCAGGCAGTCATTGACGACAGAGTAATGATCAGTGACATTTGTGCTGGATCACCCAGTAGTGCTCATGATACTGCTGTATTCATGTCATGTGAGCTAAATATGAAAAAAGTGTTTCCATTGCAGTTTTGCAAATTATTGCTTTGTCGAATCTCCTGAAAAACCACCTCAAGCGAGCGTATACATTTTTTTAGGAATTTTGAGTTTTTTCAAATTTCACGTGTGTCTATTACTGTTTTTTTTGTTTCACAATTTCAAAATGTGCATTAATGGAAACATGGCTTCATTCACAGTAGTACCCCTGTGATAAAACTATAACTTGTGCAATCCCCCTGATTTTTATTATTAAACTCTTCACCCTGTCTCTATCTATCTATCTAATATATTTTAAAGTTTGAAATTGTTTTTAAGGTATCCCATTTAAGAGCTGAAGATTAATTATTCTAGTTTTAAAACAAAACTCGCAGTACATTGTGCATAAACAAGTGCATTATTTTAAAAATAACACGTCGTCACATCTGACTCAAATGATCAGGCAGCTGCAATAAAACTAGATGATTTTAACATCACTACTTGTGTCAGATGTGCTCCTTATTGTTAGAAAAAGTGCTATCTTCCATCGTACTTTTTAAAACAGATTGTGTGAAAACATAACAGATACGTCCTTATTTCTTAAGAACACTAGTTTAACAGCATGTGTTCTTGCTGTAGTTGTTACTAAGTTAGTTTGAGATAAGGGTATGCACTTTCCAAATATTAATCACGCTTATTTGCATTACATTTTAAGGGAATCAAAGAAAAGAACCAATAAATGATTGTTATCAGTGAAAAGAGTGCACGCTTGTTTTGACTTCAAACCCCAAACATGTCATTTTCAATGGACATTTATTTACTACAATGTGCTATTGTTATAAGTATAGTAATATTGGAGTAAAAATGAGTGTGTTCTTGTACAAATGAAAAACTGCATTAATAATAATAATGATGATAATAAAAGTATTTGTCTATTACATCTTTTTCTCTTGTCTGTGACATTTCACCGGAAAAAAATGCTGTATATGTTGTGTTCCATGTAATGCAATTAATATGTTAGTTCAAGGCTTTGATTAACATTCGCTAATATCACAAGAAGCAGTTCATAAGTGCTGTTTAATACTGTATGCGTGACGTTATTTCTATCATGAATTTTTGTGTATGGTCATTGCATTAAGCAGGCTGCTTTTATAACTTCACATACGTGTCGTCATTTACCTTTTATCATGTGTCTTTTCTCTGAAAGAACAAATGACCTTAAAAATGAATGGAAAGGCTAATTTTGAAAGGAGCTTCATAGACAGCTTCAGTACAAATCACAGAAAGAGACTTAAGAGTCTTAACATTGCTGCTGAATTATTTGTCATTAGTCAATGCATAAGCCTAAGAAATGGGTAAAAAAATAAGCAAACAGGCTAAAAGTAGTTATGAGCTCATCCAAATATGGGCGCAAAAGCAATATAGGTCAAGTCCACTGCATGATTAATAAAGCAAAATAAATAAATACCCTTCAAGATTTTAACGTGCCAGAACTTTACCAACCTCTGCACGTGTTATTGCAGAGTCAACATTTCAATTTGTACACTTTACATTTTAAAAATGTGCCACATTATGATACCACCACACAAATCCAATATTAGTAAACCCTGAATTAAACTTATTCAATGTTTCCACATTCAGTCAAATGGAATTTTGTGATTGGTTAGATAGCTAACAAATGAATTGCTCTTTGATTTGCAGATAGTATTGAGGACTACATCCAGAGCTCTTCTACAAATGTGGACACTGCTAATCAGGAGCTGGCCAAGGCTAATCGTTATCAGGTAGGCCAAATTGTACCAGTACCTGATCTGGTTTGAGAATTAATATTAATAACTTTTTTTTAATTCTATTTAAATATTTCAGTTGTAAAAAAAAAAAAAACTTTCAAAGATGATCTGTTTACACAATGTGCTGTATATTCTGTTCTCAGGGTTTGTTATCTTTTAACCAAATAACACTCACTTTAACAAATTGCACCTAAGGTTTTCAATAATTCTTATTCTTTAACTTTTTTCTTTGTCCAATATGATGCACAAATCCTAAATCAACAGAACAATTGTTATTGTATACTTGTTAGTTAAGCCAATTGCACAAGATCATAGAGCAAGATGATGATCGAAACAGTCCAGCTATTGCCCATGGAGGTGTGGAGGTGATTGATACTTTAATGTTTTCAGTATTTATCTATATCTATATCTCTTTCTCTCTCTTTATATATATATATATATATATATATATATATATAATCCTAAGGTAAAAGTGCATAGATTTTATGTGATGTTTTTATTTCACGTTTTTTGTTTCGCTTTAAATCGGGCTTATTTTAAAACCTACATATATATGTTTGGTATCATTCTTCTCAGAATTAATAGAACTTTAATGTGATGTTGTTAGATTTCCAGATTCATATTCCTTTTTTAAATTAGAAAGTAAAAACTATCAAGAACTCGCATCCCACGAAATGAGACTTTGTGCAAAGAGATTTAACTACGCCTGGGGCCGGAAATAAATGACAAAGAGTAGAAAACAAAGTAGAATGTCATAGAGATAATGCAGTGAAACAAAAGGACAGCTGCTGTACAGGCTTTTAAATGTTCAAAGCGCCGTGCGAGATGTGCAGCAAGCAACAAGAAGCTGGCGAGTGAAGCGAGCAGGGGACGAACCCCCTAGTATATATATATATATATACTGCTCAAAAGAATTAAAGGAACACTTTTTAATCAGAGTATAGCAAAGTCAATGAAACTTATGGGATATTAATCTGGTCAGTTAAGTAGCAGAGGGGGTTGTTAATCAGTTTCAGCTGCTTTCCTGTTAATGAAATTAACAACAGATGCACTAGAGGGGCAACAATGAGGTGACCCCCAAAACAGGAATGGTTTAACAGGTGGAGGCCACTGACATTTTTCCCTCCTCATCTTTTCTGACTGTTTCTTCACTAGTTTTGCATTTGGCTACAGTCAGTGTCACTACTGGTAGCATGAGGCGATACCTGGACCCTTCAGAGGTTGCACAGGTAGTCCAACTTCTCCAGGATGGCACATCAATACGTGTCATTGCCAGAAGGTTTGCTGTGTCTCCCTGCACAGTCTCAAGGGCATGGAGGAGATTCTAGGGGACAAGCAGTTACTCTAGGAGAGCTGGAGAGGGCCATAGAAGGTCCATAACCCATCAGCAGGACCAGTATCTGCTCCTTTGGGCAAGGAGGAACAGGATGCAGCTGCCAGAGCCCTACAAAATGACCTCCAGCAGGCCACTGGTGTGAATGTCTCTGACCAAACAACCAGAAAGACTTCATGAGGGTGACCCAAGGGCCCCATGTCCTCTAATGGGCCCTGAGCTCACTGCCCAGCAGCATGCAGCTCGATTGGCATTCGCCATAGAATACCAGAATTGGCAGATGCACCACTGGTGCCCTGTGCTTTTTACAGATGAGAGCAGGTTCACCCTGAGCACGTGACAGAAGTGAAAGGGTCTGGAGAAGCTATGGAGAACATTATGCTGCCTGTAACATCATTCAGCATGAGCAGTTTGGTGGTGGGTTAATGATTGTCTGGGGAGGCATATCCATGGAGGGTCACACAGACCGCTAAAGGCTTGACAAAGGCACCTTGGCTGCCATTAGGTATCAGGATGAAATCCTTGGACCCATTGTCAGACCCTATGCTGGTACAGTGGCTCCTGGTGCACGACAATTCCTGGCCTCATGTGGTGAGAGTATGCAGGCAGTTCCTGGAGGATGAAGGAATTGATACCATTGACTGGCCACCACACTTTCCTGACCTAAATCCAATAGAACACCTCTGGGACATTATGTTTTGGTCCATCCAATGCCACCAGGTTGCACCTCAGACTGTCCAGGAGCTCAGTGATGCCCTGGTCCAGATCTGGGAGGAGATCCCCCACAACACCATCTGTCATCTCATTAGAAGCATGCACCGATGTTGTCAGGCATGTATACAAGAACACAGGGCCATACAAAGTGCTGCGTACAATTTTGAGTTGCTGCAATTAAATTTTGGCAAAATGGACTAGCCTGCCACATAATTTTTTCACTCTGATTTTTGAGGCATCTTTGAATTCAGGGCTCTGTAGGTTGATCATTTTCATTTCCATCAAACGATGTGGCATCCTTTCGTTCCTAACACATTACCCAGTCTATATCAGTATAGATATCCAGGAGGATTTCTTTTTCCCATTGAGATCTGATGTGTTTTCAAAGTGTTCCTTTAATTTTTTGAGCAGTTTATATATATATATATATATATATATATATATATATATATATATATATATATATATATATATATATAAATGCACATCTATAATGTGTCATTTTCCTCTCTTTTTTTTCTAAAACTTAGCCATTTTCTGTCTAAAGAAAATATAAAACTGAACTAATAATGAAATACATATGATGTGGATAATTTAAGTGTAGCTGTGTTTTCTGATATTTCCAAAATTTGGCAGCTACAAGAAAGGTTTGAACATTTGAGTATAATGAATATACTAAGTCCAAGTATCTTCACTCTAAAAGTTTTAGTGAAAATTAACACAAAAATAGTTCACAAAAATGATAAAATTAACAATATACACAAATTCCCCTTGGGGATTAATAAAGTACATCAAATCAAAAAAATAAAAAAATCCTTGCTTAGGATGTTTCTGTTGAAGGCTTCCATCTCATAGTTGTGTTTCTTTACGTTTCGACATATTTTTCTACACCCATACCCACATTATTACATATTCTAGTACAGTGGTGAGCAGTGTTGGTCCAGGCAGGCCACTGTGACTGCAGATTTTTTTTTTCAAACCTAGTTGCTTAATTAGAAACTATTCCTCTTCAATAACTGATTTGATTTAATTTCATGGCTTGTTAGTGTTTCAACTCTGCCATGTCTCGTCATTCTCATATCAAAGATTTTTTTTTTCCTTTCTGAGATAATATCCAAATGATTAGAAGCCTTAAACGGATGAATAATTCTTAGTCCTTCACTTTTTTTTTTTAGTTTCCTTCCAAATATGTGATTAAACCAGATAGTTCATGATGAATCCACATGGGTGTATATAGAAACAAGTTAGATGGAGAGCTGCTGGTTCCTTTGTCATTTGCATCTTATTGCTAATAATACACCAAGAAAAACTGTGAATGCAACTGTATAAGACTAAAAAGACTAAAATAAGCAAGTAAGGGGTAAGCATTGTTAACAAGCAAGACAACTAAAGTGAAGCATTAAAATGTTGCTTGAGCAATGAGTGTTTCATCAGCAATAATTGACTTCTCATTAAGAAACTGGGGAGAAATAAAAACCTGCAGCCACTGCAGCCCACCAGGACTGACATTGCTCACCCCTGGGCTTGTGCCTACGATGTGACCCACAGCCAAAATGCTGCATGCCTCCATGCCTTTCCATTTGCAATCTGTCAAGCAGTCTACATTTCCATCTCTCTGAGATCATTCTTTTGTTATGTCAGAAATATAAATTTTAAGTATTAAGAATGTTTGATTAACCTGGTAGCTTATAGGTGATAAAAAGTATATTGCTATCTATGCAGCTGTGTAAAACTTTCATTCTATTCTAATTAAGTAAACACTAACATTAACATTAATTTACAACCTTTGGTGTTTACAATAAATGTTCCTCATCTAATGTGGGAAATAGTGGAGATCAACATCTCAGATTTGCTGATCCTGGGAAAATAAAAAAATTAAACAATGTCATCCCTACAGTCCAACACATATTCTGTAAAATTTAGGTTCTGAGCAAAGCTCTAAGATGTGACATGGCCAGCACAGTAGATAATGGCCTAAAGCTGGGAAATTGCATTAATATGCAGGAGAGTAGCATTTGTAGTCAACAGGAATATGGCGTTAAAAAGGACAGGGTCTTCTACAAAGGTAAAGGAAACAAAGTGTCTGTCAATATCAGCAGGTGCTTACAATTAAAATACATTTCCTGTTGACACAAAAATGTATTGTCATGTTGGCTGAATTTAAACAGCAATTGAAAGACCTTAAAAAAAGAAACAACAAATGGTAATAGAAAACATAAATGGCAATAACACTGGCCTGAAATGGAAATTAAATGACAGACCGATGTGGAGTACCCAAAAGCTTGACTCTATAGGAGCACCTGTCCATTTCAACTGACTCCAAGTGCATGGTAAAGAGAGATTAAACACAGACAAACTCTCAAACACATGAATAAATTGTGGATAATAGGTGGAGGACGCAAGCCATCCCTGAGCTCAAATAAGGACCAAGAAGGTCAAACATATGCAGTAAAACATTTTTTTTTTGTGCCTTAAGTACAAAGCATGTTTGTTTTTAAATTGGGTTTGTCTCAAAGTCTGATACATTTTAACACGGTTGACAAACACTCTTGATTTAGCCTTAATGCTAACTTATCTGTGCTCTTTATGGGCAGATTCATTTGTGTACTGTCAGAGGTGATTTTTACTGTCAAATATGATTTTTACTATTTGATTATTATATTGATTATAATATGTTATATTACTAGCTTTTGCTCTTAGCACTTTTAGAAAGCCTTTTAATTTAAGCCTTTTGATTTGTGACACAGTCTCAGCTGTACTGAGCTGCTACTTTCATGCATTATGTTAAGCATTGACAAACTGTAATACTGTATGGTTTGGGAACAGCAAAGCCCAATGAGCACAAGATTCTGCAGTGTGTAGTGAGGACAGCTGATAGGATCACAGGGGTCTCCCTCTCCTCAATCCAGGACATTATTCAGACACACTCCGCCATTGTGAAAGACATCTCTCATCCGTCACACATACTGTCTGACCTTCCGCCATCGGGTAGAATATACCGCTAGGCTGGTAATATCTCTTCAAGAGAGGCCCTCTAATTCAACAAGCTAATTCAAAGGGCAAGCTCAGTTATGGGACACACTGTGGACCCCATGGAGATTGTAGCAAAGGAAAGAATGAAAACAAAACTGAGTGCCATTATGAACTACGCTACACATTCTGCCTCTGGCATATTAACACAGGGGACGTTCAGTTAATGAATTATTCGGCAAGTCAGGAGTTTTTCATTTTAAAATGTTCTATCTTATTGGTCATTCTGGTGTGTGTTCAGACCATTGTTTATGTGTTTATTTATTTGTCTATTTATGTATTTATTTAATGCGATCATGTAAAAAAAAAAAAAATTTCTACCTGTGGATAAATAGATGGAATTTTATCTATCGCTTATAAACTTGAGCAGTTTTCACATCTGACTTTTTTTGCACTTTGTGTCATCCATTTTGCTTTCTGCTTTTACCAGTCATCCAAGATGTTATACCTTTAACATCGGGAATTGTCTACCAGTTTGTCCAAATGTGTTTCTGAAAAAAAATATCCTTGGTTAGATTTAGCTTTTATTTTTCAACTAGCAAAATACCCGCGCTTCGCAGCGGAGAAGTAGTGTGTTAAAGAAGCAATGAAAAAGAAAAGGAAACATTTTGAAAATAACGTAACATGATTGTCAATGTAATTGTTTTGTCACTGTTGTGAGTGATGAGTGTTGTTGTCATATATATATATATATATATATATATATATATATATATATAAATATACATATATATATATATACATACACACACACATATATAAACATATATATACATATACATACATATCTACATATATACACACACAGCTATTTCGTATCAGTGCAATATGCTGTTTGTTAAAACGGATGACACCCGCTCTTACGTGCAAGTCTGCGTGGATATTATGAACTATCGTATTTGTTCAAGTTCTATTTAAATTTTAAATAGAAGGAATTTTTATTTAGTCGACAGAAATATCTTTGGTAGGAATGGTAAAAACAGACAGGAATATTATTCCTGAATAAATCAACTCAAACCTTAAACAACTTATAATATTTTGCTCTCCATAAAAATATATCCTGTCTAAATTATACAAGTTAGAAATACAGTAAACGTTAAAAGAACAAACATTCAAATTTCTTTACTCTTATGTAATTTTATATTTTATAAAAAATAAACTTAGATTTTAAATATCCCAAAAGATTTTGCTCTCCATAAAAATATATCCTGTCAAAATTATACAGGATACAGAAGAGCTTCTCACACAGATATGTGCTACCAAACATGCACAAGGTTCGAGCCGCATGTAGACGGACTTTTTTTGTTCTTCAAAGTCACCAAAGTGCCGTGCAAACTCAGTGCGCTCAGTTTATCAGCAAAGTGCGTATTTGGGAACACCGTAGTGACGACTTGGTTTAACATTACTTGGCAACAGGGAAAGTGGGGCGTTGCACTAGTGCATTTGTGTCTCCCATAAAAGCAGCTTCACTTGAAATCACTTTGTGATTGTGCACGGGTAAAAACGTCCGCTGAAGTGTCAGATTCTTATTTAATTCTTCTGCTTTCTGTATCTTCTGCATTGCATTCAGGTCTTTCAGGTTACCCTGATGTTTTGTCTCATAGTGCCGTCTTAGATTAAATTCTGTAATTACAGCCACATTAGCTCCACAAATGAGACACACGGGTTCAGTAAACATATACTCAGCCTCCCATCGGTTTTTAAAGGCTCTATTTTCAGAATCAACTTTTCTCTTCAGCATCGTGTGAGCTAGCTTCGCAATAACTTGCAGCATCATAAGCTAGACTTGATTAACGCGGTAAGTGTTCGGCAAGGCAGCTGAAGCGCTGCATTATGGGATCTGTAGTTTATTGTGTTACCAGCGCTTCATATACAAGGCTTTAATAACAATAATACAGTATATAAAATGATCTCGGGCGGATATAATTACACGCGGGCGGATGTGGCCCGCCCTTGAGTTTGACACATATGGACTAAATAGAACTTGAAAAGATATATTTTTCAAATGTGATCGCGCAATTCAGATAGAGTTGACGCAAGACTACAGCCTGCATGCCTCAATGAGTCATCCTCCCCTCGCTCTTACTTTTTACCGTTCATCTAATGAATACACTGAGTATGGCTTTACCAAAACAATCACTGATGGCGAATAAAGTATCCATTATTCGAGTATGTAGATCGGGATATATATATACATATATATATACCCGTATCATCGCAGCGAGAAGTAGTGTGTTAAAAAGCTAGAAAAGAAAAGGGAACATTTTAAAAATAACGTAACATGACTGTCAATATACAGTATTTGTTTTGTGAGTGTTACTGAGTGTTGCTGTCATCAAGGATTTGATTATCATTATTTCTTTCAATCAGGTTCGTATTTGTAGGATGTGTTGTGTTCAAGTTACATTCCGTGTTTGTCAATCGTTGTAAAGATGACAGGTTTCATTCATCGATTCGTTTCTTACTGCATCAATAAACAGCTCGTCTTCTTCTTTATCTGAGACCTGACACACTGCATGCACGGGTTTTTACACTGTCTTCCTTTAGCGGGACATTGACTTTTTCCAACGTGTGCTTTGTTTCCGCAGTAGTTGGATTTATGAATATGCTTGTATGTATGAGACGCTTCATATTTTTTGCTGCCTTTTCAATTGTGTAATTCGGTTTTGTTCAGCGCTCTTTGGAACTGTTGCCTTTTATCTGTGCACTGCGCCAGTTCACGTGAGCCGCTCGGTGTACATGCATCGAAGGTTCCCAGCTGTGCTGGTGCCATCTGTGCTATGTCCATGGCTGTATTTAATGTTACCTTAGTCCTGGCACTTAAAACTTTCTCTCGCAGTTTCGCTGAGTTTGTGTCAAACACCACCCTGACCATCTCATCTTCCTCTCCATAAGCACAGTCCTTCACCCGTGAATATTTACCCGTGGCAGTTTGCTATTGGATTGCCGCTGACGGACGGCCTTATATGGGCAGGCACTAAATTACAAACGCCAGCGGCAGCCTGTCTATGAACTTAATTTAAAGTGTAGGGTTTACATCGTGCTTTGTTTCAAGTAGCAGAACTCATGAATATGGTTGTATATGTCACTCGCCGCTTCTTATTGTTTAGCTGCCTTCTCAATTATATAATGCATGTTTTCTTCAGCGCTTTTTGAGGTCTTCCTGGTTTTCTATGTACTGCGTGATTACGTGGGAGGCGTGATGATGTCACACGAAACTCCGCCCCCATGGCGTTGAAGCTCATCTCCATTACAGTAAATGGAGAAAAACAGCTTCCAGTTATGACCATTACGCGTAGAATTTCGATATAAAACCTGCCCAACTTTTGTAAGGAAGCTGTAAGGAATGAACCTGCCAAATTTCAGCCTTCCACCCACACGGGAAGTTGGAGAATTAGTGATGAGTCAGTGAGTGAGTGAGTCAGTGAGTGAGTGAGTGAGTGAGTGAGTGAGTGAGGGCTTTGCCTTTTATTAGTATAGATTTACTTAAAGTACTGAAACTGTGGCTAAGAGCCTACGCTGGTATCTGAAAGATGGTTGGTTTAAATCCCATTACTAACACAAGGGATCCTACCTGTTGAGCTCTTGAGCTAGGCCCTTAACCTAAAAATTTCTCCAGGGATGCTGTACAATGAATGCCCATTCTCTCTGAACCCCAAAAGTCATGTGAAATGACAGTTTCCTCTCGGGGATGAATAAAATATACCAAAATCAAAAAAAACATTCTACGTATCCAAAGTTCACTGCTCAGCTACACTGAATGAGACTACTGCTGCCTAGCAAGCTTCGGCTGATACATGCTGAATGTCCACCTTGACCACACTGAGTGACACCGATCTGCTTCGCCTAGTGGGCTTAGCTTGGTATTCATTAAACATCAGGCTTTACTAGCTTGAGCTACAGTAAATGGAACTCCTGTACCCTAGGGGGCTTTGCCTGACATGTCTTGAACATCATTTTTCACTACGATGAGCTTAACTGAATGGAACACCTGCCTCCTAGTGGCCTTAGCTTGATAAATGTTAAATATGTCACTAGCCTTTGGTACCCCAAATGAAACTGATGCCTCCAGTGGGCTTAACCTGTTATGCATTTAACAACCCCCTTAACTATCTTCAGGTACACTGAATAGGACTTCAAACCCTTAGCTGGCTTCGCTTGATATGTGGTGAAAATCATGTTTAACTACCTTGAGACTCATTTTTCACTCAGTGCTTGTTTGCTCACATGTAGCAGTAGCTATCCAAACATGAACATACAGCATAAACGCTGTGATTAAGGGTCATACATCAGGATACTCAGCCATGCCCTGTCATTTTCTACACTTGCTAGTAATGCAGATTAATTAGGGGTAAGGGTGGGTTAATGTAAAAAAAAATGTGCAATCAGCAGAGCTCCTTAATGTGTATTAGCAGCAGTAAATACCCTTAATTGGCGCTGTCCTCCCGTGTGCACTGAGCTGTGCTGACTGCCTTAATGAGGCCCTTGTTCAGACTTTTATGACCAAGTTATACCTGGAGCAGGAGAAAATGTGCTTAATGTATCAGAATGGTCCCAGATTAAATCTAAAATGTGAGAATGTTTGAATCTTCCCTATATTTTTATATTTCCCTTATAAAGCTTGAATGAGGAGAACATGTGCTCCATGTATCAGAATGTTATCGGGTTAAATCTTCAAAAAAAAATAAAGATGGATTGATAGATTTTGTGTTACTTTCTCTGAGAAAAGCATAGCAGTCATTAGCGCAGGCATTTTTAATATCAGTTTATTGGAGTATAATGTAGAGCCAAGTCTTTTTCTACTGACATTTTAAGGAAAGCTAACCTCATTTGCCACTATATTTGTCACAAGACATATTGAGAAGAGTCTTTGCTGAGACAGATACAATTAAATGGAATGCATGAAAATTAAAGTAAGTGTCCATAAATTAGATGGGCAGCTGGAACTTGAGCAAGAAAATTAGCCTTCCAAGCCTTTAGCGTCATTTTTCACTTGCACCCATACCCTAGGTTTGCTTCTGTTGATTTTCCCTGTGCAAATAGAGACATCCATGAATCTTTAGAGAGCAACGGAATTGAAAATTCTCACCGTTCTTGAGCATAAATGAAATAAATCAATACAATTACGCTTCCGCTAGTCATGCAACAAATCATACCATTGCAGCCGCTATCTTCGAGCCAGTAATAAAACCTTGTCAAACACTACCAATCAGGGGCTAATAATAATAGCAAATGAAATTTAGACAGCCAACAAGCCAGCCGACACAGAGGAAAAAGCACCACATTAACTGAGTCCTACACGGCCTGAAGAAAATTACTTTCATCTGACTTGCTCAGCTATTCAGCCATACGCTTGCCTTCCGATTAAAATGCATTTTAAATAAGTGCGGATTTATTTATTTATTTATTTTGCATTTAAAAGTATGTAACAGATGAAAATGTGACTACAGTTGTGAGAAGGACAATTATGTGCTGGCGAATAACACCATAAATGTCAGAATTAGCTGTGCATTGCCTATATAATATTTTTTGGCGTATTTTAAAGCTCTTTTGAAATGTATCACCCACTGCAGTAGTGAGGCCATGGCACTTTTATACTGGGTTTTCTGTATCTATAACATGATCTCTTTTTTATACTATGTTGACAGTATGAGGGTCTAGGTACATGTCTATTACTAAACGTAGGAATGTATTTATGATCTGTTTTTGAGTGATATTGCTTTACGAAGTCCCAGCGTTTTGTCATTCACCCCAAGCATATGTTCATCCTGTTCAAACATCATCTTGATATCAACCTTGGCAGGTCCTCATTTATTCCTACATCAATTCTCCTCCTATGATAAAATAAAAACAAACAATCTGGTATTCATCAATAGCACCCGTCTGTCAAGTAGGCTTGAGCACAGAAAGGTACAAAGGTGTGCATCATTAGTAGAGTCCCAAGTATAAGGAAATAGAGAAATGTCTTAAATCATGGACCACATTTACAAGTCCCAGGTACCTACACAATTAGACTGTGGATACTGTGGACAACCAAGGGTGCTAGTCCATTGCAGTCCCACCCAGAAATACACCTACACTCATAAAGGTGCAATTTAGAATATCAGTTAACTTAACAAGCACATGTTTGAAAATGTGGAAGAAAAACTGCAACAAGCATGGACAGAATGTACAAACTTCACCTAGATAACTTCTGAGTATGGAATTTGAACGCAGATGTTTTGTCATGGAAGGGTCTCTTGATGACACCCTCCTCTTTAGGACCTTTTTCTGTGGGAAAGATATGAGATAATCTGTCCTCTTAAGAAGGCCTTAAGAGTTTCCCAGAGTATTCCTGCAGAGATCTTGGAGGATGTATTTGTCTCTAGAAAGAGATTTGATTTGTTTGGATATAAATTCCGTACAATTCTCGTCTGCTAGTAGAAGCGGGTTGAGACGCCATCTGCGGGGTGAGTGTATGGGGCTTAGTAGTTTTAGCTCCAAGATCATAGGTGCATGGTCAGAAATAACAATAGCATCGTATTTGCAAGATTTAATCATAGGCAAGAAGTTATTGTCTATAAAGAAGTAATCAGTCCTTGAGTAGCAATGATGTACTGGTGAGTAGAAGGACTTTTTCTATGTAGACCTTAATATCTCCACACTATTTCACCCTAGTTCTTTGTTAATAAACTTACCAGCTTGTTATGGAGCTGCAGCTACAGTCTGCGGCTCTACTTATTATCACCGTCAGAGTAAATGAGACTTGAGTACGCTGATAACATTACATTTTGTTTTAACCCAAGTAGTACGATAGAAGACAAAGCAAACAGAGTAGTGGGTTCAACCTTTTCTTTACTCATATCATTATTTCAGTCTCAATTTTATATGTGCCTAGAGTAAAAGCAAAGAAAGGTGAGTGTGGCAAGCACCCCATATAGCCTAGTTGATAGGATCTCATATTGCATGAAGTCTAGTCACCCAAAGTGCATAGGTATGCGGTGGCTCATTCAGATCTTGCATTATCCTTCTGATTTGGTCAGTCTTTGGTCCGTCGGTCTCTGCCTATACATAATGGATGAGGATACCCTAAGGTGTTGGTGAGTTGTATATTTATGTTGTTCTTGTGCTTCTTTACTATATTCTTTGGATTAATAGAATATTGCAGTTTAGGAGCCAACTCTCTTCCCATTTACATGCCTTGTACATTTCAGCCACTTCTGATCAAGCATCAGCTATTTTCCCAAACCTTCTACCAATCAGTGTTCTACTTGTGGCTGAAAACTATGACAAAATTTGTCTGTTGGTCTTTGCAAGCCCTAACCTTTGTCTAAGGTGTAAATTTAGATAAGGTATCAAGTTAACTGATCTCAAGTTCCTTTTGTGACTGGTTCTGGTTGGATGTGGGCGAGCAAAGCAATACATTTAGATGATCTATTAACTGAACTGTTACAGTGGAAATCTCCTTTAAAATACAATCAAGTTTTTCTAATACATCCTTTATCATTTTAAATATGAAAATATAATTAACATACCAAACACTTGCTCAAAACCTATTCTAAAATTAATAGAACACTGGAGTCACAAAGCAGCAGTGTTAACCCCCATACATTACCGTGCT
Organism: Polypterus senegalus; assembly: GCF_016835505.1. NCBI lineage: Eukaryota > Metazoa > Chordata > Cladistia > Polypteriformes > Polypteridae > Polypterus > Polypterus senegalus. The sequence goes on from NC_053168.1 coordinate 103,393,110, forward strand.
TTACTAAAAATATAACACAAAATGTAAATCTTTTTAAAATTTAAAAGTAATAATAACTTAAATTGGAAGACATCCTTATATCTGGCATTCATTAATTTGTTAAACTGAGTTCTTCAGTTTTCAGAATTCAATCAGTTCTAAAATGTGAGCATAAAAGGTCTCTTCAGGTCAGTGCCCCTTCTGGTAAATTACAGTGAACTCACACGAACTACCTGCTCCTTATTAAACATCAAAGAAACTTGCAAGGAAGAATAATCTGTAAATGGACTTGGTGATTCCTAGCTTTACTTTAGTACATCCATATTTTGTATAATCTCTGACAAAATAGTAGGTTCATTCTAGTGGCAACACTCATTGTCCTTAATGTAGAAATGCACTACCATCCACCTTGTCATTAGAAAGATTATGAATATTTATTTGTTTTTTTATTTTTACCAAAGAATGAAGGAGACATGGTGGTTGATCACTAATTGAATATGGGCTGTAAGAGAATAATAATAGAACATATAGGCTAACCCTATATTTGTCTAAAAGGAAAACCTAAAGCAAAACTAATCCACAGACAGAATCCAAAACAAGTACATTAAGATGAAGAGGGAGTTGAAGCCTGTCATCCCAAACAAGAATCACAAGAATGGCAAGTTGAAAACACAAAACATTGAGAAAATGAGAGCTGCAGTGTCCCTTAAATACTGGCTGAGCAGTCCAGTTCTCTTGCTGCTCCTTAGGTGACTCTATATAAAGGAGACAGGGCAGCTGAAAATAATACACACATACTTTACAATGTAAACATTAGACAACACTACTCAATATTTAATAAGTACAATATCAAATAAATAAAACACAAAAAGAAAAACCAAAAAAGAATTAGGAGTGCAAAAAGTAAAATAAATTAATTTAAACATTTAATAAAAAGACTAAATAAACATTAAATAAATGAGTCACAGAAACAACCCTGACTATACTATAACATATATAAGCTGACTTCTGCCTGTCTGCCCTAATCTCACAGGGCCAGACGTGATTCTCAAAGAAGAATACATGTCTGGAGACAACCAGTTAAATGTGTAGTGAATAGCAGAGAAATGCTGCATTACAAAGACTTACACACACAGGGCTTCTTCCTAAAATACAACACCCCCACCCCCAACTTAATTCTCCAGTTCAGGCATTTTCAGAGAGAGATCTCTAAGTACTAAAGAAGCACAATGTAACTGAAGCTAAATAATTAATTTGCATGTGGTAATGCTGCGACACTGGAGACCGACAGACTGACAGATACACACACACCTAGACCACCATAGCTACTGGGCTACGCATGTTTGAGCCTCTGTCTGCTGTGATAACTTCCTGTCATTTTAACTACTGCATCACTATATGACATAACAACATCAACTAATGTTTAGACAATACAATGTGATAAAACACTGTAGCTAGTTTGTAATACATGTGTTTGCAATTCCTATTGGACAGTAATATTCAATTCCTTTAGTTATTCATTTAGATGTTCAGTCAGAAGGTGGATATTGTGCATCTACTGCTGCTGTTAGACAGATTTGTTGATTCAGTTGTTTTGAGTACTGAAATCTGTGTCTCATGTGGCTCTTTGTTATCAGCTCTCTTAATGGTGTTGCAGTGTGACACACCATTCACTTTAAATGTATATTTCGCAATTCATATTTTCATGAATATAGCTGCCAGTTCTTTTGAAACTTAGATTGACTCCTTCCTTATCGTCGTAACGCTGAGCAACAAGAGGCACCACACAGCACCTGCGAAAATGTATCGCTCACGTTTTCCATAAGTCCATTGATGCCATTGAATGCCAATGTATACAGTAATGTGATTCTATACAAATGTTTTTCCTTGCATTAGATTGTTTATTTTTAAAACGTGCAATGTGCTCTCACACGCCACACACGCTTATATGTCTAATAGTTTTTTTTTTGAAGAGGTTGGTTCATCATAAACAGAAGCTTGCTCTCTGTTGAGCCAGGTTAACAAAAGCACCTCTGATCTTTGCAGTTCAAACCCATCGCCTCTACTTTGAGCGCTGCCTTCACAAGACATTAGATTGGTTAAAAATGTGACACTCAATGAACTGTCTAATTGTTCCCATCCAGTTTTAAGCAAAATTCACTCATGGTTGTCTGCAGACATACTGTGTATATTAGAAGTCTGGTTTCAGCAAGACTAGTGATGCCCTGTCTGTTTTGTAATTCATGTTGTAATAAAATGCATTACATTTTTATTACAACAGATGGAGCATTACAAACATTAGTACTGCTGGTGAGAATCCTAAATAAAATTCTGTATAACTGAGGCAACAGATAGACACTATAACTTAATCAAGGAAATTTATAATAGAATAAATATTGGAAAAATAAATGGTAGAGAAAGTTTTTATCTCATTCAAATCCATTAAACATTCTGTTGTTCTGCCCTCATAAATGTAGCAAAATTAGATTAGGAAAAAATTGAGTAAATAAGTAGCACCCTGCCCTGCCAGGACCCGGGTTAGAAACCCCTTCAGTCATACCAGCAGCTAATTCCCTCTGTGTGCCAGTCAATGGGAACCCTTTATAAGTGGTTATTTAAAGGGATTAGCACTTTCTCTAACCTTTTATAGACATTTTTTATTCCCTACCATTTTATTCTATTTACAGTGATTTTATTAGGTAACATTGTTGATTGTATGTGCTGCTATTGGAATGAAAATTGCAATGAATTTTATTAGTACATGCAACAAACTCTTTGGTAAGAGCAAATTAAGAATGACATCCCTGAACAAATGTGTCACAAGTGATGTTCTAAGCATTATGGACTGCAGTTATGCTTGTTTGAATTCATTTCCAATAGATGACACTTGTGAACTTCCGAGGTTTAAGCACTGGTCATAAAAGGAAAATAAATAAATGCTGAGTTAACAGAAGTTCATGTTTTGATCATCTGCTAGTTAAAGTGAATTTAGGTTTTGCTTATGTCCATTAGTGGCGGGACTGCAATAATGCCTCTTGCCTAGTTCTGATTTTCTTTATATTTTTCATTTTTGCCATATATACCTTAAAGCAATCAGCAGTTGACAAAACATTCTGACATTAGAGATAAATAGCACTTCTCTTGACTTTTAACAGTGATTTAAGAAAACAGCTGTCATGATAAATGAAAGCTTCAAGCCAACAGAACACAGGTCTCTGGTACAACAGGAACAAGGGTGAGTTTCTTGTCTATGACTGAGGTTTTGACTCTTCAGCTCTAAAGGTGGCTTGGTGGCTTGGTTTAGTAGAGAGGTCCACGTTCCATCAAAAACTCAATTAGTAAAATATTATATATATATATATGTCATACAAAACATACTTTAACAGGTACTATATATCATATCTTTGATCTACTTCTTGCAGATGACAGGGTGTGGTGGATTTCTGCCACAAGTATCCCACATTGCCACTCTTTCTCCATATAACCACACTGTTATAGTAACTAAATGACTATATGAATAATAATTTATTTTAGTTTGTCTCTGGATGTTTCAATATGATAAGGGTCTTTTTTCACTGCTCATAGGGTGTAATTCAACTGAAATACTTTTTATGTGAGGTTAAATGCAAGGAAAACCTATGTAAATACAATACCAACCACATTTACTATGTATTAATAATCTGTCAATTATACAATAACATTTTAGACTTACAATTACGGTATGCTGATACTCAGTTGAAAAATGTCAGTTGTGGTATATTTCTTACTAAAACAAACATACAAATGATTCATCAACTTGAAAAATAAAATAATGACTCAAAGATTAAAGCTTTAGCTTTCTTTTTTGAAAATAAACAAGGGCCAGGGAGTAAGTACTTTCTGCAAGGCCTGGCCATTTTGTCCATCCTATATAAAGCCTGTCTGCTTAGCTCAGCTAAGTTAAGTGACAGCATAAGTTCTTTCTTCTGCTCCCCTTTTCTTGAAATGCTTTCCACCTGCATAGTAGTGGGTTGTGAGGGTGGGTGTTATGATCTGTGGTCATTTTTCATTTTTTTCACGCTTTGCTGGACTTAATCTGTGTTATGTTACATTCAAATAGATTTTTGGGTCTTAGAATCCAATAATATTGGTTTTTAGCCAGCGCGTTGTTAGTTAGATGGTGATGATACAAGGAACCTTATCAGATAAGTTAAGATCGGTGTTCCACAGGGGTCAGTATTAGGGTCATTGCTGTGTTTCATATATATATAAATGATTTGTATGGGAATACAAGTAACAAGTTTGTAGATAATAAGGTCCTCTGATTCTGGCAATCTTGTTGTGCCCCACACTAATCTACACACCATGGGTGACAAGGCCTTGAGCTGTATAACGCCCAGACTCCGGAATGACCTACCAAAATTAATCAGTTCAGCTGACTCCATGAATTCTTTTAAAAAACAACTCAAAACTCATCTGTTCGGGGAGGCTTTTAGCCCTACTTGACTTTATTACCCTTCTCTCAGTTTACCTCTATGTCAAGATGCTCATGTAACCTGTATGTGTGTGGTAGACCATCAATTATGTTGTCTTTTAGGCTTTCTGTGAATTTACTGTCTTAATCTTCTTTATTTATTTATCTGGTTTAGTACAACGCTATATACTGTACACCCAGCTGTTGTTTCTTAAAATCTGTGAAGTGCCTTGAGCATGGGAAATGCGCTATATAAATAAAATGTATTATTCATTATTATTATGATACCAAGATAGGTGGATTGGCAGATAATTTGGAATCCATTTATTCATTACAGAGGGATAGCATACAGGCTTGGGCAGATTTTCAGTAGACGAAATTTACTGTCCAGAGATGTAAAGTTTTACATGCCGGAAGGAAAAATGTTAGGTTTGAATACACAATGGGAGGCCTTTATAATGCACTGGTGAGGCCTCATCTGGAGTACTGTGTGCAGTTTTGTCTCCAGGCTACAAAAATGACATAGCAACGTTAGAAAAGGTCAAGAGGAGAGCGACTAGGCTGATTCCAGGGCTATAGTGGATGATTTATGAAGAAAGATTAAAAGAGCTGAGCCTTTTCAGTTTAAACAAAAGAAGATTAAGAAGAGACATAGTTGAAGTGTTTAAAATTATGAAGGGAACTAGTATAGTGGATTGAGACTGTTATTTTAAAATTAGTTTATCAAGGACACGTGGACATAGTTGGAAACTTGTTAAGGGTAAATTTTGCACATCAGGAAGTTTATCTTTTCACAGAGAACCATAGACACTTGGAATAAGCTATCACATAGTTTGGTAGACAGTAAGGTTTTAGGGACTTTCAAAACTAGAGTTGATGTTTGTTTAGAAGAATGAAGTGGATTAGACTGGTGAGTTTGTTGGGCTGAATGGCCTGTTCCCATCTAGATTGTTCTAATGTTTACATTAATACTGCCATTCTGAGCTATGATTGCTATGTAACATCACCTGGAGATGCATGCCACTGAGTCATTGTCACAACATAATCAAAGACGGATGCCATGAATTTCCTGGTGTTTCCGAGGTTGTGGATATGAAAACAAAAGTGTAGTTGTGATTAGTGGTTAGGATTTACATTTAGCTTTAAACTACTTGGTTTGACCACCCTCTGTTAACGAACCAATCAGTTAGCTTCCTTAACATTTCTCCATCCTTTTCTGTATGCCATACCTCTCATTAAGCATAACAGTGGGAAGTTGTGAAGGTGTAGGGGTGGCACTTTGTATTGCTCAAAGCAAATTATATCTGTTTATATTGGCTTTTATCCTTTGTTCTAATGAAAAATGCCAAAGATGCATTTTATAGGCTGTATTATTCACAATTCCCACCTCTAAAGTGAAATAAAAAAGCTACTATCAGGTGAAACAAAGTTGTATGACAGGATAGCTGATAATAAACAAGGCAACCTGCTATCCAAAGCATTTGAGCTGCTGCTTCAATACTCCCCACGGGTCAAATAAAGTAATGCAGAATTAATGTAGATTAGCATTTAATTAATTTTTATTTAATGGACAGCAGGATTAGGAAAACCCCTTGAAATATGATTTAGTGTAGAATAGATAGCACCTGCTACTGTAGAACTGCTAATGTAAAATTGAAGTGTACTTAATCTTGGACTTTGCTTTACCTGTTTAATATTTTGAAAACAGAGCCTCTGGGAACCTGATGTACAGAATACTGTCCCTCCAATAACTCCCTTTATTTTATATAAAATCATTATTTCTTAAATCAACTGCCTTGTGAGCCAGAAATGTCTTCCACACCTCTTAGGAATGTTCATAAATTTAATGATGAGGAAAAAAAACAAAATAGTGGAAGGGAAGCAAATACAGGTAGCAGTGTTCGTTTCGAATGTACTATAACATTTTTTTTTCTGAATATCTTTTACTGTATACTGTAGCTTAGCATATCTTTCTATATTCTACAACTCTTTAAGTGACAAAGATGGTCCTGCATTAGTGCTAACCCCTTTCGGATTCACATTTAAGCAGTAACTTCACAGACTGGGCACAAAGAGCTTATCGATAGCCTGTGTCTCCAGCTTTTAGGTCACATACCCAGATTGGTGACTCTGTGGGAGTGAGATGTTCACAAACCCTTCATTCTAAGATTCTGTAACTCTTCGGCATTGTGTGATCAAAACATAAAAATCCAAACAATTCATCTCTGGAAGGGTCCAAATAGACAGATCAAGCCTGCACAGTCCACTTAGCACCACAACTGGAAAGAAAGTACTGCATGTGGTGCCCGTCATAAGTGGTCTGATGGAGAAAACACGTGTTGTGAGTGCAAACACGAAATGTGTGAGGGGGTGGGCTGTGTGACCAACTGTTTGAGAAACTCTAACCCTTCTTACAGCATATTCTATAGAGGCATAATAGAAATAAAAAAAAATCCACTTAATTGTGTGTTTTATTTTCCTGGAAAAACTGAGCTGCTGTGTGTCTTATTTATGGTCTACAAATTTCAGTGGAAACAGTTTAGTTCAGTAATTGCATTTTGAGGTATTTATTGTACTTTCTGTGAGCAGTTATCACATGGGAAAACATGTGCATGTTTATTTTCTATAATTTTCACAGTGAATATTAAACCTAATTTATATAATTAAATGTGAGTTGTATGTAGGTAGGTTTGTTTCAGCATCATGCAAAAACATTTTTTTTTTATGAAAACTGGAAGATATCTCAGGGAAAGTCTCACTTAGAAGAGTAGCTATATGGTATGTTGATACCCCCTTCTAGTACAACAAGAGTAGTATTGGGTCACAAAATGCTGTAGTGTGGTCTGTTGACAGGGAAATGTCACTTGACAACTTCAATTGGCGGTGTAATGTTCTGCACACTCCTCTTCATTAAAATTAACCAGGTTCAAATCCTGCCTTTACACATGTAACTTATTTTGTCTTTTGCCAAAGATCACCTTTATGTTTTTTTCATGGCTGTCTGCTGCCATAATTAGACAATTATTTATTGCACTTTGGAGTCACAAGCATAATCTCTCACCATTTTACCAACATTGCACACTGTCATATTTTAATTTGTATTCTACTAAACCCCTTTAAGTAGTTGTAATCCCACAGCTGAGTCAAATCTCTTAATGAATTGGGATCATGGGTCAAATTTAGTCTAAACAAAATATATTGTTCCCTCTTTTAATTTACAGTGAAGTTTTCAAATAATAACAGGGCAACAGTGGATAAAGCAGTTTTATAAAAGAAAGATTGATTGAAATTTGATGTTGTTAACTTGCAAAGGCAGGTATAATAAGAATCAGTTGAGCCTTTTTGTTTCTTGTAAAGTCTTATAGGTCAATTTTACATGTACACAATTAAATGGTTTAGATTAAGGCTTTTTCTAAATAATAAAAAAAAAAATGATGATAAAAAAGAAAGGGGGCATCATCCCATAATGAAAACTTTACTGCTGAAAGGTTGATCTTTGATGGCTCATAAGAGTTAAAAGAGATTCGTTTTTATGTTTCATTTAAGAATCAGATTTGTCACAGATGTTTCTCCTAAAATTCTTTAAAAGAAATAGCTTTAGACGTAAAGGACACATGAGATGCAATTGAGATAAAAATAGTCAAAATTGAGAATTTGTTTTTTAAGCTAGTGTTGTTTAAATCTCTTTAAAGACTTCATATATTTACTTACTAGGGGGTTCTGCCCTTTGCTCGCCAACCCCCTGGCGGGCGCTATGTGCTAGCCACTTTGCAGCTCTGCCATTTGCGTATGGGGAAGCGGATGCACAGTTTAAACAGATTGTTATTTCCATGTGAATTGTTACATATGCATAATAGACCTAACTATTTTACATTACATTAAAGAGAGTAATTAACTATAGTAAAAAAATAGTAAAATGTAATAAATTGAAAGAAAATTATGTTTCATGTTGCATTAGAGGTATTCGTTGCGTTATACGTTTTCATTCTGTTTTGCTTTGAAATTAACACACAAATAGTTTTTACTTTAAAACTTCAGTAAAAGCAATATTTTGAATTAGCTTTTCATCAATATTGCATTGAATTTTGATTCCGTGTTTGGACTTACATCGTGACAACTCAATGTTTAACTGCCCGTGAGTGAATAGCGTTTCTTTTACTCTAATAAATAAACAGACTTTTTAGAATGTTTGTCCCTGTGATTTGTTAATTGTCATAGCAAAAGCTATTCTAACGGGAAACTGTAAACGTTTTAATACAAAAGGCATATCAAGATCTCCTTTGATGTCTAATGTTATCCATGGAGGATGTACTACATTACCTTTCTTGTCACCTGTTAAAATTTTACATGTTAAAATTGTTCAACCAATTTTGAATACAACTAATCTTGTCCTATTGCATAGCCCATCACTCATACATACATTACACAATTACATTACGATACATCCTTCTTTCAACAGTAAATTGGCCGGTGGAAGTCCGGAAGGTGTCAACAGTTGTAGATATTCTACGGGATATTGTAAGTTGATGTTTTCATCTTCCACACCATCACCACCAACTGTCTCAGCATAGTCTATTGATACGTATTTAACCAATTTGCCCTGTAACCAATCGACAATTTTTCCGTTAATTCGTTTGACTTTGTTTCTCTGTGCTAGGATTGCCCGTGTACTCATTTCTTCTGTTGATAACCCTTCTGGATGAAATTCTTCAATAAAATTTGGACATAATAAGTCTTCTTTTATGGGGAACTTAAAGTGAGGAAAACATAAACATTTAGAAGTGCTGAGAGTGCAGAAAATGTGTCTGACAAAAGCATTCACACAAATGAGAGGTGAGAGGACCATGGGCCGTTAACCGGAAATGGTTGAGAGGAGGGCTGGACCCCCTCTACCAACTTGAAAAAAATCTCTTGGCAATGGTCTCGTCTCAAGATTTTCTTTTATAATATAGAGAAAAGGTTTTTGTTTCCTTCATAATTTCTTGTATGCCAGATAGATTTTGTGATTCTAATCACAGAAAGAATTTTACAATGTTCCCAGCACGTGAAATGGCAAATTTTTTGTTATATAAATTACTCAATTTTCAAATTGAGGTATTTTGCATAGTCAGAGGTGCTGAGGTTTAGCTGCCTGGCACTAGGTCATGATCTCATTAGCTCAAAATCACTATATTTTACAGTTGCAGTTTATACTAGAGACTCTCTTAGTTAAAATACTGCAAAAAAAAAAAATCTGTCTGATCACGCATGCTGCTCTATATATCCACCTAGCAGCAAATTAACTATGATAGTACTCGTAAAGAAAGCATATGAGTTATACTTCGGGTGCAAGGACAAAACCAGGACAAAGTATGGACTCCTCATATATGTTGTGAATCTTGTGCTACTAGTCTGCAAGTTTGGCTGAAGGATATGCATTCATCCATGCCATCTGCCATGCCAGGGATATGGAGGGAGCAGAAGGATCAAGTAACTGATTGTTACTTCTGCATGACGAATGTCTTAGGATTTTATTCCAAGAACAGGAATTTTTAATGAGTACCTGAACCCTGCCTCTACTATGAGACCAATGCCACACAATGAAAGAGGTGTGGATGCTGGGAAACAAGGACAAGTAGGCTGAAATTGATGAGCTGATGAAGATGGAAGCTGCTGCAACTGCTGACAATCCATATTTCGAGCCATCAACATCCAGCGATCTTCATTTAATTTCCCAGGCAGAGCTCAACGATCTTGTCAGAGATTTGAATTTTTTCAAGAGTCAGGCACAAGGTTGCAACGATGGAACCTGTTGTCACCAGGTATAAAAATTTCAGTATTTCACCACTGTTATGAAAATTTGACAAAATTCTTCAGACAAGTTGATGGTCTGATCTTTTGCAGTGACACTGATGGATTGATTTCTGCTCTCAGATGTGAACATGATCCAACAAAATGGTGACTGTTTATTGACTCATCATTGTTAAGTTTGAAGCTGTTTTGCCACAATGGCAATATCTGCCCTTCCATACCTGTTGAACACGCCATTCATGTGAAGGAAACATATGAGAACATGCAGCTGCTGCTGAAGCACATTCAGTACTCAAGGTACAACTAGAATATATGCGGCATTCTGAAGGGGGTGGCAATTTTATTTGTGAGCAGAACACACAAGCAAGAGATTCACATTACTTGGTAAAGGACTGGCCACCTAACAGGAAACCGATTCCAGGGCAGAAGAATGTGTACATGAAACCACTGGTTGATCCAAAGAACATATTTGTTTCACCGTTGCATATCAAACTTGGGCTAATGAAAAACTTTGTTAAGGCAATGAAAAAGAAAATTGAATCTTTTGCATACTTGCGACTGATGTTTCCATATATCAGTGATGCCAAGATATAAGGTGTTTTCGTTGGTACACATATGAGAGTTGATGAAGGATAGTCACTTTCATGGTCTTCTGCAGGGTGCCGAACACGTTGCATGGATCACCTTCAAGAATGTCGCTTCTAACTTTCTGGGCAAGTACAAGGCACAAACTACATTAAATAGGTTGAAAGTCTGCTCCAGGCATACAAGCTGATTAACTGCAACGTGTCGCTGAAGATACATTTTATTCATTCCCTCTTGGACTTCTTTCCCAGCCTACCTCAGTGCCATCAGTGACGAACATAGCGAAAGGTTTCACCAAGACATTTCCAACATGTAGAGACATTATCAGGGAAAGTGGAGTCTATCTACTTTGTATATTCGGGCACTGATACATGAAGCATCAGACAGTAACTACAAACGAAAATCTGTGGCAAAACATTTCTAGTGTTCTCTCGTGTTGCTTGCATTGCAACATTGTAGCACAGGCCAGTGCCATGGGAGACTTTACAATGTTAAATGCATAATTGCAGTTTTCTTGAAAACCCTACATGATCTAAAAAATTACAAATACATATTTGTGGATTTGTGTAATCTATTGGTTTCACCAAAAAATTGTAGAAGAAACAAAATTTTCCATAAAATTTGTTGTCATTAGGACTGATGCCTTTATCCCAAGTGTCTTACAACATTTGATATACAATCAGTTAGATCTCTTTTGGTTTTCCAATTGGAGGAGAGGCAGGTGAAGTGAGTTACTCCTGGTTAAATAGTGTTAGCAGTGGGTCTGGGACCCACAACCTCAGTGCTTGAAGTCCATAGTCTTAAATAGTATGCCACACTGCCTGACGTTTCCTCCAGAATAGCTATGATCTAATTATACTGTAGTAGAGCAACGTAAATGAGAGAAACTGATAGTATTAATGAGAAGCAAGGACTACAGTTTTGTAATCATAGTAAAGTGATTTATTACCTCAAAGAGCTGTCCATACATTTCACAGTATATTACTGAGCACACAATGCAAATTCTTTCAGATTACATAAAAAATGTCTGGACACTACTTGGAAAATCTGAGCTTGTTGTGATACTTTGCTGAGATCGTTGCTGAAATGCTAAAGGAGACACATGTGGGTTTTTTTTGTTTTCCAGGAAAAAAAATTGAGAGGACTCTCCAATTTATCTGTTTGTAATTTCATTGGTGTCTAAGAGAAGCCAGAGAGACATTATGGAGATCTCTGTTTTTGAATTTTCATTCCTATGGAATAGTATAGTGAATAGTACTCCTGTCGCATGAATGTAGTGTTATGTATCTGAGGACCACACAGGATATTTTCCTTGTGAGGTTTTCATCTTCTTTCCCGTATGTGTGTCAATTATCCTACCACTTCACCAAAGACGTGCAAGTTGGCTTCAGATGTGAATGCCTTGCTTTGTCATCATGCAAAAACTGCCACACAGATTTTCATAAAAACTGGACAGTTGTTCAAGAATAGTTTGTCTTAGACTACAGATCATATAGTATCTGAATGTGATAGCCGGGTGGACAAAGTCAGTATAAGTGTCATGAAATGCTACAATATGATCTCTGTTTTATTACACTTTGAGGCAGAACCTCTGTTTTTTTCCCCACTTGATTCTGGTGTTTGTCAGAGGTATGTTCTTACTCCTACTCTGTTCAATGCTTGCATGGACTAAGTATTGGGCAGGGTTGTGTGATCCAGCTGCTGTGGAGCATCTGTTAGTGAAGAAAGAATCACGGATCTTGACTTGGTTTTAAAAGTGTAAGTTTACGTTAATGAATGGGACTAGGATTCAGAAATGTAAAAAAGCAAGTATAGCAGTAGAGGAGTTTCTAGGAGAATTGTGAAGTCTATTATTGCAACCCTGCAGTTGAACAAGTTTTGAAACCCCATGTGCTGAACTAAACAGAAATTTTGTCTGTAATGTCAAACACATTATTAATTATTGTTAGAGTATGTCTTTGATTTTGTTACATTATTAAGTTTTATTAACAGTTAATTATATTTTGATTTTGTTTTGTACTTCACTTTGACCTTTGGGCAGGGTCGTGGGGTCCATCAGCTGTGGGGCATCTGTTGGAGAAGAAAGATTCACTGATTATTGACTTTGCTGTCGATGCTCTGATTTTCACAGAGTCAATGAAGGTTCTGTTTGGGGCACTTGAGAGACAGAGTGAGGAGTCTGGGCTTGCGAGTGTCCTGGATAAAAACCTAATCCAGGCCTTTAAGGACCTCTTAGGTATAGCCATCAGCAGTATGTCTGTCTGTGGAGAGTGTTGACCTCGTCAAGTGGTTTACTTACCTTGGCAGTGACATTCATGTAGACGGATTGAAAGAACCTTTGGGGTTGGTGTCATGAGGTCACTGGAAAGGTGTGTGTGGCGCTCCCAATATCTATGCAAAAGGATGAAGATCCAAGTCTTTACAGACCTGGTCCTTCCTATTTTGCTACATGATTGCGAAATATGGACGCTATCCAGTAACCTGAGACAAAGGCTGAACTCCTTTGGTACTGTGTCTCTTTGGAGAATCCTTGGGTAACGCTGGTTTAATTTTGTGTCGGATGATCAGTTGCTCACGGAGTCCCGAATGAGGCATATTACCTCCATTGTGAGGGAGCGTCAGTTACGGCACTACGGCCATGTGGCGTGATTCCCCAAGGGTGATCTGGCTCACAGGATCCTCATTGTTGAGTACCAAGTAGCTAGACCAGGCCAAGGGGATGCTCAAGTAACACCTGGTTGCGGCAGGTAGATGGTCATTTCTGGAGGGTGGAAGTGGACCGCGTGCCTACCTTGTGGCTGCCAACCAGGATCTCGAGCTGTTTCGTTGTGTGGTGGGTGCCGCCACGCACTGTACCAGTGCATGCTCCGCAACCTGACCTGACTTATCAGTGTGACTGGACTAACTGCACATTTAGTTGAATTGAAATAATTATTGTCTCAATCCTCCCTTTTTGGAATTTGCACCCTCCAAAGCTGAATAATGTGATTGGAAGAGCTTTTTTTTTTTGGGGGGCAGGTCTGTGGCCCTTCACACTCACTATTGGATGCTCCTATAGAGAAACCTTACACATACAAGCGTGCGTACACACACAGGTGCTCACATGGTGATTTCATAAGTATGACTTGGACATCTTCAGCACATGATCTAAGGTTGTGGTGGCCTTAAATGCCTCAGTAATAATTACTGTATGATTGTCAGCAAACATTTTTACTTTTATATATCTTCATGTAGCTGATGCAGCAATGTTTTTGTCTTGTGGTTTTTGTTTCCCCTCTTTCTGCAGGTCTAGAAGCGGATTCTGGTTCATTTATTGTTTATTCTATATGAAACCCCCCCCTCCCCCTTTACCTCCATCTCTTCCTTCTCTCTCTTTTTCTTTCACTTTTGTCTCCGTGTCCGGTTCGAATCTTAAAAACATCTAAAAATATTTTTTAATAAAGTTTTGGTATCAGGCGTGACGTCAGCAGAAACTGTAACGCTCCACCTGAGAGAAAAACTGTAAAGCTAGTCGCCAGCATTCAGACATCAATTCTGATTGCTTCACAGCCGAACAGGACACGGTAAAAAAAAAAAAAAAAAAGGAAGTGAAAGCTTTGCAACAGAATGGGGTCTTAGTGGGATGTGATAAAGGGCAATCCATATTTGTAACACCTATTCCTCTCATCCCATTAATTACCTATTCTGTTTGAAACAGCTCTATTTCCCTGTCACTATATATTGTGTCATCACAATAAATAAGATGCAGGGCCAGGGTTGAGTAAAGTGTGCTCAGATTTCTAGTCAAAGTGCCCTTTTCATGGGCAGCTGCACAGTGTGCCTTTTGCTGAAGGGTCAGCAGAAACAAGAATCTGTTACCTTGTTTCCCTTATTTTATCAGGAAGCAATACATTGACTAGGAAAGCTGCGGGGAAGCTTCCTTAAAATTAAGTAAGTGGTGCTAATCAAAATGCATTAAAATGATCATTTTCAGTTAATAACTTTATCTGCTGACAATTATGAAACAAAATGGTTCTTCTTTATATTCAGTATCCCAGTCATCAAAATGTATTAAAGCACTTGATTCTTAATACACGCAAAGAAGGGTGGTAATGAAATCTGAAGCTTTTTTCCCCCTGCTTTACAATTTTGAGTTGTAAGCATAATTAACATTTACAGATAATCTGGAAATGCATTTCATTATGTGTGTACCCAAGGGCAAATCAAAATAACATTTCAGATATCCTGAAACAGGCATATTTTAGGATTTCTATGATTCATTTTAAGTTATCTTCAATTGCATTTTCAGTTGTCTTAGCATTCATTTTGAGATCTCAAAATGTTAAATCAGCTTGCCATAATTTCAAGATATCTAAGTTTTTTTTCAGATATTTCAAATGCATTTGAAGATATCTTAAAATATCTTATTTTTATATATCTGATATGTACTCTATATTATGATATCTCAGATGGGTTTCTAGATACCTTAAAAATATTTTAACATATGTAAAACCCAGAATATTCCCAAGTGACTTCCTGCTAAATTGCTAATGATTTCAGTTGGACTTACCCATTCTTTTAAGATGTCTTAAAATGAATTTGACATATCTTGAATTGCATCAGATATTATTGGAAGATATTTGAAAATGCACAATATTATAATATAGTATATATACTATTCACATATATCCGCATTCATCTTTCCCTATCTTGGTCTCATCAAACCAGAGAATCTTATTTCTCACCATCTCAGAGTCCTTCAGGTGTCTTTTAGCAAACTCCAAGATAGAACTTTTTGGCCTTAATTCTAAGCGGTATGTGTGGAGACAACCAGGCACTGCTCATCACTTGTCCAATACAGTCCCCACAGTGAAGCATGGCGGTGGCAGCATTATCCTGTGGGGGTGTTTTTCAGCTGCAGGGACAGGACGACTTGTTGCAATCGAGGGAAAGATGAATGTGGCCAAGTACAGGGATATCCTGGACAAAAACCTTCTCCAGAGTGCTAAGGACCTTAGACTGGGCCGAAGGTTTACCTTCCAACAAGACAATGACCCTAAGCACACAACTAAAATAACGAAGGAGTGGCTTCACAACAACTCTGTGACTGTTCTTGAATGGCCCAGCCAGAGCCCTGACTTAAACCCAATTGAACATCTCTGGAGAGACCTAAAAATGGCTGTCCACCAACGTTTACCATCCAACCTGACAGAACTGGAGAGGATCTGCAAGGAGGAATGGCAGAGGATCCCCAAATCCAGGTGTGAAAAACGTGTTGCATCTTTCCCACGAAGACTCATGGCTGTATTAGCTCAAAAGGGTGCTTCTACTAAATACTGAGCAAAGGGTCTGAATACTTAGGACCATGTGATATTTCAGTTTTTCTTTTTTAATAAATCTGCAACAATTTCAAAAATTCTTTTTTTTCTGTCAATATGGGGTTCTGTGTGTACATTAATGAGGAAAAAAATAAATTTAAATGATTTTAGTAAATGGCTGCAATATAACAAAGAGTGAAAAATTGAAGGGGGTCTGAATACTTTCCGTACCCACTGTGTATATATATATATATATATATATATATATATATATATATATATATATATATATATATATATATATATATATACTTGAGATATCTAAATTACATTTTAAGATATGTCAGATTTGTTTCTTGATACATTAAAATAGCTTTGTGCTCTTTTTGAGATCACTCAAAATATATTTCAATATATCAGAAATACACTTCAAGACAACTTCCTGTCTCAGTAAATTTATTTATTTATTTATTTATCAATTGATTGATTTACTGGCTACATTATTTGTCCTGTGAATCAGTAT
Organism: Polypterus senegalus; assembly: GCF_016835505.1. Taxonomy (NCBI): domain Eukaryota; kingdom Metazoa; phylum Chordata; class Cladistia; order Polypteriformes; family Polypteridae; genus Polypterus; species Polypterus senegalus. The sequence goes on from NC_053168.1 coordinate 103,409,737, forward strand.
TCTTGTTTTTTGTTTTATGGAAATACTATATCAACTTAATTATTTACTAGATATTTTTACACACAATCACATACTGGATAATTAGAATACAGTATGCACAGGAATTAGAATTTATAACGTGATTAACCAATTATTTTAATTAAGCACTTGTTTTACTATGTGATTCTGCATCTTATAAGACATTATTATTTTAAGTATATTGTAATCTCCAATATAGTTTAAGCACTGAAATGCACAGAGCCTCTGTTAAAACACTCGAATGCAGTGATATTCACCGAGTCTTATGTGTAACCGCTCCACCGATGACAAAGCTTCAGTAGAGGATTAACAATAAGGGGGCATTGTGGAAAAGAATAGCAGACTAAGATAACAACATGGCAAAAGGTGTTGGCTATTACATTATGAAGAATGGGCATGGATGGGTGTAACCTAATGGAAAGTGGGCTTGACTGAAGGGTGATTGGACAAAGATGGCAAATGGTGTTGTCTATTAGCATAAGCAGCGTCAAAGTTTCTTATCTAAGTTAAGCTATGTATAAAAATATATCTGAGCCCAGGAACAGCAGCTCAATCTACAGACTGAGCACAGTTGTTATTTTTTTAATAAAAGTCTAAACTGGAACCAGAAGGCTTTTGGACTCTGTGTGACTTCCTGGCTTTGGATGTTATTGGTTTGAGATTTTATTCTGCGACAGTTTCTGCTACTGTGTGCATCTGAATTTCCCTATGGGATTAATAAAATCGATCTAATCTAATCTTAATGTTTTGTGATATCTGGAATACAATTAAACATATCTCAAATGCATTTTAAGATATCTCAAAGTAACTTCCTGAACATTTTAAGATGTTTAAAATACATTTTGAAATTTCTCAAAATGAGCAGTCAGTCTGTTTGAAACAATTAAGAACTTTACAGAAGTAATTCTGAGACATTTTCTGCACATTCTAAAATGCATGCAAGGTCAGTTTGAGATACCTCGAAATGTATTTTACATATCTTGAAAAGCATCTGAGACATCTCAAGATGTATTGTGGGTATCTAAAAATGTAAAAGATGAGCTTCAGATATCTCAAGTGGTCAAATTCATTTTGAGATATCTCAAAATGTTTATTTCGTCTTGTCATCATGTATCATATAGTAGCTGGGTTGTTCTAATTTGCTCAGGATATGTGTTAGCAATATAATATAATTTAAATTAAAGAATATCCCTACTGATTGAAAGAAAATAAGTAGTAAGTGAAAGTATCAGATCTAAATGTTCAAAGTATTGAAAAAATCCAGTCTAAGAATATATTCATTATTGTAAGTAAATCTCAAAGGAAAAAATTGTGGAGTGTGACTGAAATACCTTTAAAAAAGTGAGGTGTTAGAAATATGAATATTTGGACTTTAAGTTGTTTGGCCCAAAGTTTAAACACATGATGGATTCAGAACATGCACCAAATCTGTTGTCCTGTTAACTTCGACCTGCAGTTTCTTGAAAGACCATGTATCCTTCTGACATCACAGGGTGCAATATACAAAAAAATTGAATGGAGGACACAACAGATTTTTTGTATTGTATCAAATGAATTTAAAGTAAAAATTTCAATGAGGCTTTAAAATAAATGTTAAACAATGCTGGGTTAAATATGAAAATCCTTGATTAAACAGATAACAGAAATCGTGGTAGATATTTAATGCATTAATTATCATTATCAATATAATTTATCAGTGTTGCTGCTGCTGGAGTATGCGAATTTCCCCTTGTGATTAATAAAGAAACTACATAACTGAGTACATTTCTCATTAGATTTTTAAAAAGCAGACCACTAAATCTGTGTAACAATCTAACTTTGTGCTAACAACATTCCCAGTCAGTGCAATTAAAACCAAGTGCCTTTTGCAGTGCCGTCGCAAAGCCAAACTGTTTCAGTCATGTTACTTACTCAGTCAGTGTGATGGCTGTGCATGAATTCTTTCTGCTAGTGCTTTGTAGTTCGTAGCTACAAAAAGCCAGTCCGAGGCAGTCGCTGAGGTGTCTGTCAGTAAGACGGCTCCTGTACTTCGATTTGTTTATTTTCATTTGTGAAAACACCATTTCACAGTGGTAAGTGGATCCAAAGTAGGCACTCACTCTTAGTGTGCATACGGTGAGGCGTGGAAACTTCTCTCTGCTGAGAAGTTTCCAAAAGTCACTGTCCCTTGATCTGGCTTTCAGCTCCATGTCATTTTGCAAATCAACCATCTCCATGTCAGCCCCACTTGGCACAGCAAATACTTGCTGGAAATTGCTGCTACCTGTTCTGTATCAATAGGCAGGAAAGGGTTTAAGACGAATGCAGCAATATCTACCATGGTGTCTAACTCAACAAAACACTGGTTAAACTCTGTTGTCACTTTGTCCAGGTGAGCGCAGTATTACTCATTGTGAAAAGCATCCTTGTATCTTTGATGCCTTGTGACATTTTTTCCAGGTTGGGAAAGTGTGTTAGCATCCCTTTCATTAGATGTGTTGACCAAGCACTGAGCTTTGCCTTGAATGCTTTCAGTGCGCTTTTCATGTCGGGCAGGCATTGGTGTTTTCCCTGGAGCTTGTTGTGTAGTGCATTCAATTTTATAGTTATGTCTGATCAGAAACCTAAGGTCCAGTAGCCATGCAACATCCGACAGTTCCTCGTGTGCCTTGTTCTTTGTTGTCAGAAAAGCTTTTATCTTCGGGAGCAAGTCAAGAAATCGCTGCAGAACTTTGCTGTGACTCAAACAACAGACCTCTGTAAGGAGAAGTAAATCTCTGTAAGTGGCATCAAGCTCATACAATAACGCCTTGAATAAGTTCTGCTGGAGCACTTTTACTAGTTTCACGTTTATAAGATTGCATACCAGTGTCATTACATGAGAAAAGTCCATGACCTTCCAGCCAAGGTTTACTGATGAATCACACAATGATAATTTACGAAGTCTGGAAAATCAGGGTGTTTATGGCATAAGGCTTTAAAACCAGCATGCATACCGCGGATTACCAGGGCCCCATCAGCAGTAATTGACACCAGCTTATGAATAGGAATGTCATTTTCATAGGTATATTTTATAAAACACAGTGTAAATATCCTCACCTCTTGTTCTCTCCTTTTAATGCAAAAGAGTGAGGAAGTCCTCCTTTGGAGTAGAAAGAAAGCTATTCTGACAAACACAACAAGCTGAGCTGTGTCTATTACACCCAGGGATTCATAGAACTGTAGTGAAAAATATTCACGGAGTGTTAAGTCTTTCAACACTTGTTGATCCACGTCCTCTGACAGTGACTTGACCTTCTTGTCATGGCTACAGGGCAAAGCGATACATCACTGAGTACGGTTTTGATGTCATCTTTGTTTTTGAAGTGGCTGACAACGGTCTCTGCTGTAATGTTAAATGCTTCCTTCAATAAATTGCCATCTGTAAAAGGCTTCTTGTGTTTAGCCAAAAGGTGACTTATCTGAAATGATGCTTCAATAGCAACTTTATTTTGAGCAACAAGTTTTGTGAAAGAGATTGTTAGGCCTTGAACATCAACTTGAAATTCTCATGCTTGTTTTTGATCGCACAACCACCAGTGGGTGGGACCGGACCATGTGTCTGCCTGAGAGAGTTGCCAACCAGGATCCCAGGATTGTCTCTCACCATGGTAAAAAGAAATTTTTTGTTACCATTCTGGATGGAAATTATATGTTTTTGCTTTCTTTTGTGGAACCTCTGCTATGCTATTTATCTAGTGTAATATTCTGACATTTATGACAGTAAACATTCGTTACTTTAATTCAGCACCTGCTATTCAGGAAAACATACAACTGGATCGAGAGAGAGAGGCACTTGCAAAACTGAACATTAATCAGACATACAGTGCATCCGGAAAGTATTCACAGCGCATCACTTTTTCCACATTTTGTTATGTTACAGCCTTATTCCAAAATGGATTAAATTCATTTTTTCCACAGAATTCTACACACAACACCCCATAATGACAACGTGAAAAAAGTTTACTTGAGGTTTTTGCAAATTTATTAAAAATAAAAAAGTCTGAGAAATCACATGTACATAAGTATTCACAGCTTTTGCTCAATACTTTGTCGATGCACCTTTGGCAGCAATTACATCCTCAAGTCTTTTTGAATATGATGTGGGACACCTATCCTTGGCCAGTTTCGCCCATTCCTTTTTGCAGCACCTTTCAAGCTCCATCAGGTTGGATGGGAAGCGTCGGTGCACATCCATTTTAAGATCTCTCCAGAGATGTTCAATCGGATTCAAGTCTGGGCTCTGGCTGGGCCACTCAAGGACATTCACAGAGTTGTCCTGAAGCCACTTCTTTGATATCTTGGCTGTGTGCTTAGGGTTGTTGTCCTGCTGAAAGATGAACCGTCGCCCCAGTCTGAGGTTAAGAGCGCTCTGGAGCAGGTTTTCATCCAGGATGTCTCTGTATATTGCTGCAGTCATCTTTCCCTTTATCCTGACTAGTCTCCCAGTTCCTGCCTCTGAAAAACATCCCCACAGCATGATGCTGCCACCACCATGCTTCACTGTAGGGATGGTATTGGCCTGGTGATGAGCGGTGCCTGGTTTCCTCCATACATGACGCCTGGCATTCATACCAAAGAGTTCAATCTTTGTCTCATCAGACCAGAGAATTTTGTTTCTCATGGTCTTAGAGTCCTTCAGGTGCTTTTTGGCAAACTCCAGGCGGGCTGCCATGTGCCTTTTACTAAGGAGTGGCTTCCGTCTGGTGTATTCATTTTTCTGTTTCTGTCGGGAGCTACAGGGAAAATCTCAAAGATCTTCTAGTCTATTGAGATTGACAGGTTGGCAACCACTGTTTAGGTATTAATTAATCAGAGGAGGATATCTAACTCACCCCTCCTTCACCTCAGGGTTGTTTGTAAGCTTTTAGTCAGGACTGTACATTCACATTTCTGCTACAACATCTCTGCTGGGTTGAGCACTGACGTAGTCTTCAAAAACTCTTTCCTTTTTTATTTTTAACTTACATGCCAACTTGTCCATATGTTTTCCCTCATTGTCTTGCTGCATAAACCAAATGCTCTTCCGCATCTTCTCACATACAGGCTTCCATTCACCAAATGAATTTTGTAATACAGGGATTCAGATCCTTCATAGCAATCCATGTTTAGTGCATTGCTATTGTCTTAGAACACAACTACCATTGTTGCAATACTTGGTATGTTTCTATCATTTGCCAACCTGCTCATTATATGTAAATGCACTACATTTATTGTGTAGAAGTTTCTTGGAACTTGCATTGAAATTCTAATCGATAGGAAAAATGGTTTTAAAAGAGTAACTTTACCTTAATGAATGGGTCTAAGATTCAGGAATCTAAAAAAGGAAGTATAGCAGTAGAGGAGTTTCTAGGAGAATTGAGAAGCCTACCATTGCGACGCTCCAATTGAACTAATGTTGAAACCCCATCTGCTGAACTAAAGAGAACTTTTGTTTTTGGTGTCAAACACATTACTAATTATTGTTAGAGTATGTCTTTGATTTTGTTACATTATTAAGTTTTATTAATAGTTAATTAAATTTTTATTGTGTTTTGTACTTAACTTTGACCTTTGGGCAGGGTCGTAGGGTCCATAATCATAATATCAAATAACAATTTTTCAATTCTGGTTACACTACCATGCATCCATGAGGTTAGTCAAAAAATCTATTCTTAACTCATTGGTCCATAAAATATTGTGTTCAAATTTGGGAGGATCATTCATATTTTGTCATACTATAAGTGAGTACACATGTTTCTTATTTGTATGGACTTAACGTGAAGTGAAAGAGAGACCTGCAGATTCCTAAATGTTATTAAATGGTTACTTTTGAACTTCACAGGACATCTTCCACACTGTTCTTTGACAGCCACCCCTGGGAAGATTGTCCTGTGGTCATAAATGTTATGCCATTTAGACATTATTTCTCTGAATGGCTTTGTGATCCTTTCAGACTATTAAACATTAATAATTATGCTTCCAGAGGTTATTTTATTGTGGTATGTAGGGCCTCTGAAAACATGGGTTGACATTTTCACTCTGCACAGCAAATAGACACATAAAAATCTAAACTCTAATGTCTTTTCTTCTCAGACCTGGGCTGTGCACGTTATTATTGGAATGTGGTAATTATTTCAGTATGTTACATGGAGATTCTTTCATGTGTTTTATCATCTTTTTAATATTTTCATCCATGTCATTCAAGTTTTCAAGGTGCTGTGGGTGTGTAAGCCATTATTTACTAATGAGCACTCTAATGGGTCTGACACTGAATGAGCAACAATCTTTCAGAATAAGGCATCCTTTGCCCCCATGTCTGCTCTGAGTGTTTTTAATTGTCATTATTACAAGACAATTAAGGGAGCAGGTGAATTAAGTGGAACAATAGTGTAATAATAACAAGAGAGTCAAGTGTTACTGTAAAATATAATTGTTTCTAAATGTACAATAAATGTAAATCTTACACAACTGCACTTTTCTAAGTCCAGAATAAGAGAAGCAAGATAAAAGATCAGCTAATCAAACAATAATATCAATTAGATGGAGGTGGACTCACTGATTATTAAACTATTTTAAACAAAAACCTGCAGCCACAAGGGTCCACCAGAAACTATTTAAGCTACCTCACAACTTTGGAATCCAAGCCCAGTCACTCTGTGGAGCTTACATTTTCTTTAGGCAATGTAGATTTCTTCTCACCACGTAGGATTTGCATGTGATGTCCTAGAATGGGATGCCAGTGTATCAGGAAACACCATCACACACACTACTTAGCCACTGAATTTGTTAAACTGTGTAACAGATAGGGGCGTTATCATCCCCTTGAACCCTCAGACAATTCATCAGACACCAGATAAAAGTCCAAATTATGAATTTATTATAATAATAATGTGCACAAAGCACCCTCCTCTCCACAATACTCATATAAATAAACACAATGCACAATAATCAATAATCCTCCACTCTCCCAGACGCGTTGCCACCCTACCACCCACCTTAGCTCATTTGTCTGGGATTTCCCAGAGTCCTTTATAATCCTTGACCCAGAAGTGCTTCTGAACCCTCAGTCCATGTGATTTCCTAGCACTTCCGGGTCAAATCAAAAACTATTCTTTTCATCCCGGAAGTACGTCATTTCCTCTGTCCCTGTGACCAGGACGTACTTCCGGGTTATAAGGCAAATACAAGTCTCTCAGCCTCCCTGCAGAGTCTCCTTGTGGCCCCCATTGTATCCAGCAGGGCTTTGAAGGCAAACTCCAATATCCATGATGCCCTGCTGGAATTTGGGGCACCTCCATGCTGCCGGAAGGGCTCCATCTAGCAGCATTGGGGTATTGGCCAGGATGAACGGCCGGCCATAGTCCACAACTAGTTATACTTAATGCTCATCAAGAGTGCAAACATGAGATGTATCCTTTAGAGGGGTGCACTTCAAGCTGCTCACTTTGCAATCCTCTCTCAGACAGAGAAGCCCCTGAGGGTCTCGGCACTGTGGACTATGTTTTGGGCCTTCCCCTTCACTGTAGCAGATACCATGGCTTTATCTTGAGACCAGCACTCTGGAGTACTCCATTCTTTCTCACATAATTTCACTTTTGCAACCTGTAAGGCCTGACTGTGACGTACTGAACCTGATTTTTCTTCCTATACCCATAAAAGAAGACTGCTTGCCTGATGTTAAAAGTGTCTGGTAGTTTTTTTCACTGCTGATTTTATGGCAAGGATTTTTTTTTATTTTTTATGAAGGTGCCACTCTTCAAAATAAATGCAGAAATCACAAGCTTTTTTTAGAATACTTACATTTGTAGCCATATACTGTATGGCTGAAGAGATGAGTGAGCTTTAAAAAACAGAAGATTTTGAGCCCCTGAGACAATTTTGGCATTTTCTTGTCACTCTGTTTCGTCTGTAATGACATGTAAAGGTTATTTGTGTAGGTTGAATTTACGCCAGACACTGAGCAAGGACACCTTAAACTAAAAGACTTTAATAAGAGGTTCAACATAAACAGCAGAAATCAGTCTGCCTTTGCACCATAATGTCTTGTGTTATGCACTAAATTCCTGAAAGTATTTTACTTCAAGAGATAGCTCAACAGAAAGAAAAAGTGTAGCGCCATGGTGAGATCTGAATTTGCATCTTTTGGGGTAACACATTTTTCGAAACTACCTGACCTTCAGCGGTGCGTTCAATTCATAAGCCTCGTTCAAGAAGCTCAAGTCTCACCATGTTTTTTCTTGCCTTTCCCATAAGGAAGGATTGAGTTTAATATTTGAGATGTCACCCAATTTCCTGGAGTTGTTTTCAGTTACTAGGCAGACCCCACCAGCAATTGCTCTGATTGATGAGTAAGGCATGCAGTGACAATAATAAGAGGCAGCCCATCTTTCCTTCTGCTAGCCGTAGCACTGTTCAGCTCCGTATGTGATTAATAGCAGTCTGGGGCACCATATCGTAAAATCAATGGTGGCACACGTTCAGAAAACAGGCACAATGGCAATGCTTCTTACCATTTATGGAGAAGTAAGCACAGTGATGGCAACAGATAAACAACAAAGATACAAATAACAGTTTGATGTTACCCATATGTATTGGGTTTTACCACTCTCCAAAGTGTGGTGCAGATCCTGTTTTCCCAAATCAAACACTCCTTCATTTTGAGTTCCCTCCTTTTAACAATTACCTGATATTCTACAACTATGCTCTTGCTGGAAAATCAAGTGAACATGGTGACGAGTAGTCTCTAAATCTGTTAAAACTGACTTTACAGTGAATTAGATTCACGCACACTACACATAGCAAAAAAGCAGAAAACTTACTCTAGACCCATACCAATGCCTGGAACAGAACACATGGCAGATATGAAAATAACAGCTGTCTGCTGAACACCAGATCTGGGAGAGAATGGACGATCCCTATTTAATGAATAATTTGTATATTATAATGAGTTTGGAGACTGAAGAGACAGACAGACACACACACACACACACTTAGATCTGTTCTGGTATGGCCCCACAAGTTTGAGAAATGCAATATCTTTCTGTTATTTTCACCATTGTATCGCTATATGTCATAAAAACAAGAAATAGAGTTTAGATGATGAGCATTGTGGTCTATGGATATACTATATATTAAAATTCTGAGGCTTTTCTGCCATGGTATGTTTGCATGTTTGGTTAAACAGTAATGTTAACTTACTTTAGTTACTCAATTAGATTTGAAGTCAGAAGTTGATGCTGTGTAGTCTCGCTGGTATAGACACATTTACTGTTTCAGGTGTAAGTACAGAAATCTGCAACTTTCTTACCGGCAGTCCTGTTCACCACCTTTTGACAGACTATTTACTTTGAATACATATTTTGCAATTCATAAATAGCACCTTCAATAACATATCCTTTACTTTTATCACTAATCCATTGAAGCCTATGAATTCCATTCTATAATCTGATTTTATGGAAAGGTTTTTCTATTGCAGCAGGTTATATTTATTTTTAAAACACACAATATGCTCTCTTTTTGGGAGATTTTCTGGTTGTAGGTGATTTATTGTTATCAGAAGCTTGTTGTCTGTCGGATCAGATTAACAAGAGCACCATTGTTCATTGAGTTGTGATTAGGGAGTCTCAAACACTGCAAAATGGGTGTGAGGCCTTCTAAAAGGACTATAAACCCAGGGCCTTTACTTCATCAACCTGCTCAAGGAGACTCAACCATTACCTAGCTTTCCTAAAACTGCTAACTGCAGGCATAGACTTCAAAAATGGGAAGCTTGCAAAATAATAAGAAATGTTCCAAAATATAGAAAAAACCTTATTCTAAAGAAGGATAACCAAAAACCTTCAAATTGTATGAACAGTGTGATGGAAGCCCCTGCTACATATGTTCCGGGTGAGCAACTTTGGACAGCTCGATACCTCCCCCGGGACGCTTGGTGGCTGCCTCCCGGGCCGACGATGATTCCCCAGCCTCCCACCAGGCTCCATTGGAGATGGAGTCTTCCACAGCCTGGTTGGGAGCTGGGATGGCCACTAAGGGGTGCTGCCGGAACTCAAGACCCCACCTGGACGAGTCATCAGCCCCACCCGGACATGCAATTGGAACCAGGTGGTCAAGCACCTGGAACACTTCCGGGTGGGCTATAAAAGGGATCAGCCTATACCACTCGAGGGCCAGTAAAAAAAACAAGGATTTTTTTTATAAACAATGGATTTATTAGAAGAAAAATGGAAAAATACAAGTAAATGCTTAAAAGAGCAGAAATAAGTAAAAGGAGTAACCAAAAATGGTAATTAAAGGCAAACAAGTCTCAATCCACAAATCCAGAAAACAAAGTCCAATAACCAGAGAAAAAAGATAAAAGAAATGGCAATGCTTACAAAAACACCTTCACACTGGAATATTCTCCTGAATTTAGCTTCCTTAGTTCTGGCCTTAAAGAGCCAGAATAAGGGCTCAAAAGGAGTGATGTCAGGGTCCTCTTGGGTCTCTCTTGGGTTCTCTTGGGTCTCCACCAACAACACGCAATCAAAGGGACAATACACAATTAATATTATAGGAAAAACATAAAAATATGATACGCATTCAAAACTGTTGATAAAACATAAAATACAAATACAGTAAATACAGTGTCATAAGAACGAACCGGAGACATTAAAAAGGTTTGGGGCAGCCACCCATATATTATGCCCTGGCTGCAAATGGGTAATATGTTGTGAGTTGTTCACAGCTCAGAGTCCAAAACAGAACTGATTTAAGGCTGTAAAGATGGCGGCTGTAAAGGCCGTGACAGGAAGTGATGTCATCTGGACTGGAAGTGGCAGCATCATGTGCGTCGGAACCTGGAAGTGGCATTGTTGGAACCGGAAGAGGCATCATCATTGTTGCCGGAACCGGGATTTCCTGTGGATGGTCTGCAGAGGATTGAGAAAGTCAGTGCACCTCGCCACCCCCTGTTTGGCGTGCAATTACCATTATTTAGGCCCTTTAACTCCCTCCCATGCACACGTGTGTGACAAAAGACACTTGAATAACACTTTGAAATTCAAAGTCACCACCTCTACGTTGAGTGTCGCCTTCATGAGATGTTGGATTGGTTTAGAAATGTGACACTCATTGTGCCATCTAATTGTTCCCGTCCACTTTTAAGCAAAATTCAGTTATGATTGTCTCCTGATGTGTGTCATATATGCCTGGCTCTGTGAGACTAGTCTAACCCTATTATACAGTATTATATAATGCTGTTCTGGGCACCGAGGGAATCCTTTTTATGACAATTCTTATGTTTTTTTTTCATTCACGGATCCTAAGGCATGCAAATATTTCTGGTGTCTTTCCTATGGGCAGGAGAGCAGTTTAGCAGTACAGCAGTGGTACTAAATGGGGAACCTTGAAGAGAAACAGAATACAAGAGGGTCTGAAACAGTTTATCATTTTTGCAATAGTTTTTTTTTTTAAACACCTAACAAACAGATCCAATAAGAACAGCTAATCAGCAGCTCTGACCAGGCTATGCTAAAGTAGGAAGTCTTTAGCCTGCACTAAAACTGGGCATTGCTAATTCAAGCAAGCAGATCATTCCATAGCTTGGGAGCCCTATAGCTGAAAACGCGATATTCTGCCATTGCTTTAATAATTCTTGGTTTGTTCAGTAACTCGTATCTTGATATCTTTTATGCACTCTGGCTTACATGCAACTGCATGGATTGTGCTTGTGGCAAAACACATTTTGATTCACAAGTAAAGCTGTTTTGCTGAAATTTAGTTTTGCTTAAATAAGTTTATTTCACCATGAAATATCACATTTTCAGTGCCCCTGTGACACACACGTTTCTGCGGTTGGTGAAGAAGTGGTGCACTTTGGATTCTGTGAGCAATGGGCCAAAATTAAAAAAAAAAATTCCTCCCCATATTCAAGAGGACGTTTCTGGTATTACAATTTGTATGGAAAAGAGACAATTTTTAGCTCTTCCTTTAAAGTGCTTAGTAACAACAATAAGATTTATTATTTTATCATCATTAACAAAATAAAATAACGACACTGACACTAAGATCTGGCTACTTCTTTGAGTGCCATCCTGTGTATGTTTCTAAAGAAGCTGACATCTCAAATATTGCATGTTGAGACTTTTCTTCACCACACCATTCATTTCTTCTCTCCCACTTTGTGAGCTTCCAAAAACTATCAACCTCGTGCTCTGCCTTGTGACACATCTTTCAGGTACAGATGCTCTGGTATACGCACTTCCTACAGAAACAGAAGTCAAAATTGTTGAGGGGAGCTTAATACATGTGGAGCATGCAACACTGCTGAGGAAGGCAGATGGTATTTTCCTTTGACAAGCAACAGTGAAAATGAAGAGTAGGACAGAAGTGTTGTCTGCTTACATTATTTAAGCATTTATTACTTGCTTTGTTTTCTCTCTTTTCTAAGCTCAAAGACCACTTACTAGGCATTTAAGAATGAGACAAGAATAACAAGTGGTCCCCACAGGATTAGTTTGGACTACATGGTGAAAATCATTGCATAGCAGGCTATATTTAAGAGCGGTGTGAAGAATCTCTCATTAACAGGATGCTGCCTCTGCCTGAAAGCATCCTGTAGTTCTGACAATGGTAGATGGGAGCCGAAAATCTATTTATTTGAAAAATACTTGATTTATTTTTCTTTTACGACACTCCAAAGATACGTAAAGTTTCTTTATTGGTCTTCTCCAGGTACCCGGTCAATGCTGAGTATGTTCTTCCTTCTTCTATTTTAACTCAGAGCTATCAAAATGTGCAGTGATTTTAGCGAGGCCCAAATAAAATGAGCCCCATAGTAAGAACACCTTCACAGACTGAAGCCAGCTAGTCACTTGAGCTGGTGGAGTTTCTGTCTACCTTGACAGACAAAAGTTGTTGCTTTTCCTACTACATGCAGTATGTGGTCCTGAGTCTGCACCTCAAAAGGTCAGTAATAGAAGTGCTGCCCAAGTGAAGAGACCTTGGTGGCACTAAATGACTTCAAGAGCATCTCTACTGCCTCTTAAGGGGTACTATGAAGATGACTGCCTACTACCTTTCAGGAGTCTATCCATTCATCCAATCCAATTCATTTTGTAGCAGTGCCACATGATTGTGTTTTTATTTTTTTTTAATATTTAATCTATTTCCTTTATAATGTTGTTTGTTGTTTTCTCTACAAGATGTATGAGTGAGGTTTTTGACTTTTAGGTTGCAGGTAGGTTGACGCCTTTTTTTTTTTTTTTGCTTATTTAATTTTTTTCTAGTTGTTTTTTAAGCATAATTTTTCATATTATGTTATGAATTTCATTTTTGACTTTGTTTTGTCTCTGTGTTATGATTTTCATTGGAAATGTGTTTTTGCTAATTATTTCGTGTTACATTTTTAATGCGTGTAGTTTTAACAGTTATCTGCCCTATCTACTTTATGTTGAGCCAAAGGGGGCAGGTCCCACCCAATTATACATGTGTGGGTATGGGCCCTGCTAATCTTTATGGGATGCTCCAGTTAGAAGATTCTGCATTGTGTTTTAGTTCTCAATTCTTTGTTTGATCTGTATTTCTTGTTTAGATTTACTGGCATCAGACATCCACATTTGTTTTAGGATGCTGTTTATTGGATTTGTTTGAATTGGCAAAACCCATTTTTGCTCCTTATTCTTGCTGTGTGTTTTTGTTGTTCCTTTTCCATAGAATTAGTTCTTTGAGTATTAAGAAACTTTGATTTTATTTGTCACATGGACCAGAGACATTTTTTATACAGTTTCCCTCTCCTACTTAAATGGACAATTTTCAACTTTAAAAAGCCTTAGCCCCCTTTTGGGTGTGTGTGATAGACTGTATCACAGAGTTTAGTTTTGTTAATGACTATAACTGATTATAACTATATCTTGGCATTATTTTATAGCTGCTGTAGAAAGATGTCCGTTTAGCTGGCATATGTTGTAGAGGTGACCAACAAGAAAGAATGCATGCAAGCTGGTCATGCAGAGAGCTATAAAAGTTAAGGTCCTGGAGAGTGAAGGAATGTTCAGGACGTTACCTGAAGGCGGGAAGTGTGCACATATGCACTCTGGTGGCTTCACATGCACACCAGAGAGGAAAAAGGTATAGGGGGCATCTGTCTACAGGAATATTGATGTAAGATGGACATCATATCATCTTCAATGGTTTTGTTTTGTCAGGCCAACATTGTGTGAGATTGGCCAGATGAGCAGGCCAATAAGTATATACAACTGATTTATGCCCAGCTTGGGTTGCTTTTGACCAGGTGGCATTTGGCAAGAAAGTATAGCAGATTGATTGTGTTGTGGTCTTTAGGGTACATCCTTGTGTAGAGGTTCACTGATTTTTTTTCCTGTCTATTTTGACTGTGCTATTTTTTTTTCCTTTACCTATTCTTTTTTGTCCTGTTTGATTTTTGAGGAAGAGAGAAGAGAGAAAAAAACATAAAAACCCCTGGCCTACAATCTTTCAGCAATTTTCTTTAAAATATTTGATTTATTCACCAAAATGATCACAAAGGAGTTTCTAAAAGGCAATTCACCAAAAAGACAATCCAGAATTTGAAAAACAAAAACCAAAGTAAAGAGGTCAAAACAAATAAAATAAAAAAAAAAAGTACTTTCATATGTTATGCTTGCATCAGGGAAGGTTACAAAGTTTAAAGTGGACGACCAGGACTGGAAACATAAAACAAGAGAAAATCTAAACCAATTATTAGTCCTATCATTCATCCAGACACAAATTCAAACCCAAGAATCATAGTAGGGAAATCAAAAGCAAAAGACAACAACTGGGAAGTTTAAATAGCAGAACTAATACATGCAGATAAGTTGTTTTTCTTTGAATATCTACATACTCATCTGACGCATCTGATGCCTGATTATTACGTTGGCATGTTGAAGAAATTGATCACATAACATTTTGGGAAGGTGTTCCATAACAGTTGTCACATCGTGACAATGGTGACAAAAAACAAAATGACAAAGAAAACAGGACACATATTTCTATAAATGAAATCAAATTTCATTATAAAAATTTATATAAAATTTAAATTCCAAGCCTCAGAAAACTCATCATGGGAAATAACCAGTAAGAAAAAAGTATGACTTAAATGTATAAAAAAATTACCAACCTACATAATCAGAACACCAAATAAATTGCAAATCACAAAGGATGTCAGTGCTAAAGCAAGATACATTAGCCACCCTTCCCAGTATAAAGGGTGTGGGTGTTTCCTCAACTACAGCATCAGGAGGCCCACCCCTTAAGGTCCAACATAAAAGGGACACAAGGCATAACACTTAATACATCAGTAATATAACTCAAATAAAAATGTGCAAACAATTCAATACTCAAATATGAAGCATAAAGAAAGAAAACACAAACATTATCAATAGCATTTACTGAATGACACTACATTAAAAACAAAACCGAGGATTAAATCCTGACTGAATCTGAACACCGTGAGACTCTCCTAGTCTGGATGAGAAGCAACACTACACTGGTTGGTTTAACTCTTTCAGGGCTAATTATTTTCCACCTTTTCTCCCAGGGCTGAATATTTTTTTCAAGCAACTCTGTTTTCTAAAAAGCACACAATGCAATGGTTTCACAATATAAATCGACATAAAGCACTTATTTATGACAAATGTCTCTGTTTTGTTTTCCATGAGCCTCTACAGTATGTAAATTTATATACTTATTGTTTTCTCATCACTCATAGGCTGAAATGCACTTTCTAGAAAAAAGAAAAAAAAAACAGCTACCTGTCTTTTGTTTTCGATTTCCAGATCGCTTGCATCAAAATCGAAGTTCGATAAGTCAAAGTCCGATTCAGCAATAATACACAAAAAACATATATATAAGCAATGTGCATAGAGTATTTTGCTTTGCATATTTGCTTCGCTCTTTTGCCAGATGTCAATGCCATTCTACGCTACGTTATTCTCACATACACAGGGTTTCGACGTCAAGTCAACGAGTCTAGCAGTCCTTCTAGCAAAGAGTGTCTACCTGTAATGTAACAGTGAGTTTTCTCGACATTTACAGCTGATTATCACCTTCTGCCCCTCAACCCCTACAGTCAAAAAAGTTGACATCCGCCCTAAAACAGTTAAAAATATTTAGTGTGAACTGGCACAGAAATATTTAGTCCTTCAAATCGATGAGAAAAAGAAGAGACAGAGTTAAGTGAAAGCAAATCATTTACTGAGAAGATGCATAACCAGATTCCAGTTATGCTTATTTCTAATGGGTAATTATTACACTTTTTGAGTAACTTATTTTGCCCAAGCAAATGGTGTGCTCCTCTGAAGGTAATGTGGCACTTTTACAGTATATGTAGGTCCCTGTAGAAACATTTTGTATACTTTTTCTTGGAGGCTGTTCATCATTCCCTACCTCTCAAATAATTCTGTTATGAGCAGTGCCAGAGGTATAAGCTGGATTTTCAACTGCTCAAAAATCTGTTCTCTGGGATTTTTGGGTTGCTAGTTTAGGGTTAGAGTTGTATTTAGTATCCTATTTAGTATAGCATAGATTTAGTACTTCAGTGTTGCCCACTTGGAAAGCACTAATTCACCATAAGCCCATTTAGTCAGCATGGAGGTTCACTGAAGGAGTATTTAAATTTGTTTGGCTTATAATAGTGTGTTTTCTACACTTCTTGCTTTATATCTGGTTATATTTAAATTCAAGAAATGTAAGTAGGCTTCAAATGAAACTTGTGTATCTTCACTCTTGAAGGGAGTATTGACTAAAAAATGTGTGCTTTGTCATTGTAGAAATTTACTCTGACCTAGGAAGACAGAAAGACCACCCAGTGGTCAAATTTCATCATTGATTTACTGTGCCACTCTGAGAAGTTACCTCAACAGCCTTGGTTCTAGGTGCAGAAATATTTAGAATGGTTGTCCACTGCATGTATTGTGCTTTTGAGTAAGGTTTGTTTTGAAAGACATTATATCAGATCAAGTTAGCTCGTTTCCTATTTGAACTTGCAATGTTCAAGAACAGTTTGCTTATTACTGAGAGGAGAGTGTGAGATTTGAGAGTAGCGCATTTGTGTGATGCGGGAGATGGGCCTTTATACCTAGCAATTCTGATAGGCCTCTGTGATGACCAGGTTGCCCTCAGCTGGCATTACTTCCTTGAACCAGGAGCATTGATAGTCATGAAACCAAGATGGAATGAGGGCACACAGACAGCAAAGGATATTGCAAATATGCAAAGTGCTTTTATTGTTCGAACAACAAGTGTCCATGAAAAATACAGTTCAGTCTCAGCCAATAAATACATAATCTTCAATAAAATCAGTGCATTTATGGAGATGAAGCCAGCAATAAATAAGTTATTTCACTACGTTGAAATCCTAGACTAAAACCATACAGACATTGGGTTTTATTTTGTTTGCCTTTACTGCCAGCCTAGTGCTTCTTTATTGCTAGGTCTTCCCAGTCCACTCTGCAGGTTATGCAGCTGGTCTGTGAGGCCGACAACTAAAGTCAATCTCTCTGGCTCTTGTCCCAACCACCATCCTTTGGCGTTCATCAGGATTCTCAGAGTCGGATCTCTGTCTTCCAGTACACCCTTCCTGGCATCAGCTGGATCCTTTGGAGTTCTCGTGATCATCCTTTCACCTCCAGATTGTTCAGTGGAGGACATACTATCCCTAGAGCACTATTCTTCTTGCTCCCTCGTGGGGCCATTAGCCTCCTGCCTCCTCACCAACTTGCTGGCTCTCACTCCCAATACTGCCTTTTTCTGACCTTTTCTTTCTCTTTCCCCATCTCTGTCCTATTCAGGATCTTTTTAGGTTTCAGCAAACTTCTCCCAAAATATGCCCTCTGAGCTGAGACATCTTGAAATTTATGTCCAGTGTAAGAAAGGTGGAAAAAGAAATGCATGGAGTGTCCTTTGAGCCAGTGCTTGCACTTACACCATACAAAAACATCCCAAACATTACCCAGCCAGGATGTAGCATCATGGGTTTTTGGCTGGGGATGTACTCTAAAGAAACAGTAAACCCCCAGGTTGTTAGTGCACAGCAGCAGCAGTATGATTCTGCTGTAATGAATTCTAGTAGAGCCTCTTGGGGCATGTAATAGGTTTTGGTGGAGTCTCTGTGGGAGGAGAAGTAACTCAGAAGTGCTTACTGGAAGGCTGAATTAGCAACAGAAGTACTCTTGGAGCTTGCATTATAGGGGCCTCAACCTACTCAGTTGGGTGAGCCTGGAGTTAGAAGAGGAACACAGGCAAGGGCTCATCTGGCGAGTAGGAAGAGGAGTAGGAGTCCAGTGCGTTGTGGAAGAGCTAAGCCTGGGGTGATAGAAAAGAATGTCTCAGATATATATACTCAAGTTGACAGCCTTGAAGAGTGAAGGTAGGCCCAGAGGGGGCCTTATTTGTTCACCTTCTTGTGTTATATTGTCCTTCTCTTTCTTTCCATTCCCTCATCTGTCTCCTTACTGTGTATTTTGTATTTTTGCATAAATTGCCCTTCCTGTCATTTAACTAAACTGCTTTGGTGTCTTTCTGTGGACACAAATTACTTCAGAGTGTCCCTACTCTTGGAATAACATGTTAGTCTTGCTTTGATTACTGCAGTGGTCTTTCTTTAACTGCGTTAACGATATCTGAAATACCTGGCAGCATCATGATCTCCAATGACAATGTGGTTAGTGCTGCTCCCACACAGCTCCACAAGAATGGAATTAGGGTGATCTCTTATAAAATCTATTGATATCTCCTTCCACTCTGCCTTGGATGATGAGTTGTCTATAATAACCCCATTAGTTTTCTTTAGGTCTATTACATATTTTACAAGCTAATACATAATCTTTCATTTCACAATACAGATCATTAGATCCCACAGTTTTCCCTCCCACATACCAAATAGATGATCACTCTAAACTAATCCAGTTGCGTGCCAGAGTAGGCCTCGTGATGGACTGATTTCTTGACCAGTTACTGCTTTGTGGTCAATTACTGGATAAATTCCCTGTGATCATGATGTAGATGGGTTTAGTGAATGAATGAGCAACCTCCAAAGTGGAAACCCAAAAGCCACTAGAAATTTCATTGAGCCTCATTTGATTAATACAATCCATTCTACAGTGGTCCAATACCAGCAGGAGACTTGAAGACTCTTTTTTTCTGGAGATACACTTATTGGTCACTTCTCATTACTCAGCTCAAGAGTAATGAACCCTCTGCACATATCGGCACTGTTTTTGAGTATTCATCATGCATTGGTACTTTTACCTTTATTATCAATAGCAGGCCAACTTTAAGGCATGGTCATTGGGACATTCCTGACTGCAGAGCTTAATAAGACAAATCTTTTCTTCACTTGTCATGTCATTTCATGGAAAATTGGCACTTTTTCCAGTGTGCACCACCACACCCTTTATGAATGGTGCAGAAGTTTCAATAGGATCCTAGGAAAATGACTATTTCTTTCACATTCCTTTTCCTTAAGCCATTTTCGGTCTCTCAATTCTTGACCCTCTTTCTGTAATGCCCTGATGTACACTGATGTTTTCATCCCCTGAACCCAGTCATATTTATTTCTTGTTCTGCCCTACATGTCTGAGCTCTCTATATACTGTATATTTCTGTCATCTTATCCTCTCCATTCCTGGGACTATTTTGCCTTTTTTCACTCTCCAATTTCAAACATATTGTACTTGCCCTTTCTGAACAGACAAAGCCTTTTCCGCTGAGTGCCAGGATGCTGATTTGGAATGCAATGAAGATGGAGAGTAGCCTGGCTCTCTGAGCCGACTGGGAAGCTATAAATAGTCGCCCCGCTCCCATTTCCATTAAGTGCTGGCCAGAATCAGTTATTGATGAGGTTATTCATTTCTAATGACCAGAGGCTGCAGCCCCATGTTGACATGCCCATTAAAAACAGTGCTGCGAAATTAGCTGCGCTGCACAGAATCAAATCTAATTTATTCAAGAGGGATCCATTACACTTGTTAACAATTTAATTGTAGCTGCCCAGCCAGTGGAGATGCAGTGTATAGATCAGGCTGCCGCCGCAAAGCCCTTGGGTTACATCACATGGCTTCCTCTCTCTCTCTCCAGAGGAGGACACTTTAATCCTGAGCGAGGATCATTATTCCCTACAATTTGATATATAATCTGACAATAATTTGCAACGGAATGATTTTTAAAAAGCTGATTAAGAATGGAGGGACAGGAAATTCTGTCTTGCTTCACTTCTATAGGAACTGCCCCAGCCCTAGAAGTAGGACCCCATGGATTATTTGAGTACCTTATTTTTTCAATTCTTTGTCCGTATTGCTGCTGGAATCTTCTTATGTTCATTTTTGGAATTTTTTTTTTTTTAAGAAGAATACATTTTGAACACTGAGGTGGACAAAGATGAATGGATGGCTGAAAACAGAAGGATGGCTTGGTGCTTAGTCTTAGTCTTCTCAATTATTCAATAACTTAATCTTTAGTTTATATATCATTTCATGACAATAGTACAAGGTATTTCAAAGCTCCAGACACCTGGGTTCAATACTCTACCTACCCATGGTGTCTGTGCAGGATGTACTTGCTTTTCATGTCTCAAATTGTCCACTAGAAGAGAAAAAGAAGTGTTAGGAATCCAAGAGATAGGTCCCAATAATTTATCTGAAAGCATAAAGTATATGTCACTATGACACCTTGTATTCTCTTTGAAATGATTTGTTCAGTGAGAAGAATCTGTCTTTTTTTCTCTATCTAGTCATCAGAATGATCTTACATTGTGTAGCCCTTTTAAAGCAGAGCTAATGGGGTTAGGTTTTACAGTTCATCATCTGGATTGACAGTCTTTGACTTCGGGAGGAAACAGATACACTTCTGGCTGTAAGTACATGCATGCCCTTCTTATGTCACTTTAATTTTGCTTCTTTTAAGGGCAGCAGAATGAACACAACCATGGCACCCCAAAAATGTATCTGTTGTTTGTTCTTTGAACATAACATTATTAGACCCGCTTAATCCATTTCTGAGTCAAATGGCACTGGAGCCTATTCTGGCAGGAAACAGCTGTGGAAAGTGTGCCAGTCCACCACAAGACCTAGACACACTCATACTGAATCAATTGAGAATTACAATCAGAATTTCCAGTTATATAGACAAGCACATCTTTAAGGATTTGGGAGAAAAAACTGAGGACTTAAACACATTGAGAGAACTTAAGCAAGTGAAGAATAACTTAAGCAAACAAGAACACAGATGAACACTTGTTAAGGGTACATTTTACACAAATGCTGAGAAAGATTTTCTTCACACAGGTAATCCACCCATGGAGTAAATTACTAAGTAGTGTTGTGGAGACTGGAGAGTATTACTTTAGTGATCTTGATTTTTTTAAGGATTGGTTAGAGTTGTTGGGCTGAATGGCCTGTTCACCTCAAACTTTTTCTAATGTTCTCACTTGCAAACTCCATAAGGATAAAGGTTAGGCATAGGATTTGTTAAGCACCAAAACTGATTACTGTGCCACCATGCTGTCCCTTCTTTCATCTCAACAGTGATATCCCACCACATACATGGATGTGGTGGCGAACTTTGGAGACCGAGCAGGAGCTGTGTGCTTCCGCTCTGTGCTTGCAGCTTATTAACCTGTGGCAATGGCGACCGTCTTCTGGTGTTCCTCTATGGCTCAGATAGCATGTTGCTCTAGTAGGTACTGAACGCTGGCCTTATTAGTCATTCTCTAGATCAATTAGTCTGAGCAGAAAAGACAACGCCTTAATTAGATTGTTTTCTATGTCTCTAAGGTTATTATACTGTATGTGTGAAAATGCAAGATTGCAGACATACTACTTTTCAGGGCATCACAATAATCACAGAAGTGTCCATCCACCATCGCTTAAGAATCTTTCAAAGCTGCAACTCTTTTTGAAATGCCCTGCTTTTAATTTTTGGGCAGTTTTTGTCATTATAAACATGGGGTTTAAAGCACTAAAAAATCTTGAGTTCTCCAAAATGCCCACTTTATGATATCAAACCCTGGCTAGATATAAGTGCAAACACTTTATAAGTTAGAGGGTATGGGTGTCCGAGACACTGCCTTACAATAATCTACTTCTCATTCATGTGACCAATGCTGCAAGCCTGTAATGGAAGAGTACTTTCAGGAAATGCATGGACTTTATTAGATGGAACACTGCCACAGCTCTATAGAGCAATCAGCATTACAGTACAAGATGAAATAATGAAAGTGTGAGATACATGTTAGAGTAGATCAGTCTTCAAAATGAACATAAAAGTATAATCTAACTCTTATATGTAGTACCCTTCACAATGAAGACTATCATATATACAGACAACCACAGCTCATGACACCATCATTGAACAAATTAAAACAAACCTAATATGGATGTGCTACTTCATTGTAGGGCACACTAAAACACAACCCCATACCAGCTGCCAGCTAGCTTAATACACATTTCTTTTGGATATTGGGGTGCAGACCAATGTACTGGGTGAAAACCCTTTTCAAACAAAGGAAGAACTTGTGAACTTCACACAGATAGTCACATGGAGGTGCAGCAGTGCACTGGACCACTGTATATTGCAGGCCCCATTATCAGCCAGATCTTTACATTGAAGCATCAATATAGCCTATTGTAAATTAAGATGGCTTAGTGGCATAAAAAGGATAAGAGGTGGGAACTTCAAAATAAAACAGGTATTTTAATATAACACAGTCCACAATGGAATATTGAGAGCACTGTACACTGTTAGAAATGTATGGTTAATCCTCACAGGGCCCTGCACAGGTAAGAGGTGAATAAGCAGACATTATTCCTGTCCTGTTTAGATTCATGAGACGCTTTTGGTTTTGAAGCTTTGCCACCAGCTCACATACATCCACATCTAAAACAAGCAGCGCTCAAAACGCAATTCAGGGTCAAATCGTCACAGCAACTGCAACCTGTTGAGAGTGGGAGGCTTAATATCGCACCTCACGCGCACAAGAATGTCAGCGGTGTGTTACAGTGACTCACAACTGACATCAGAGGCATCCCACGATGTAAGATTTGCTATTGTTTCCCAAGAGCCAGGGCTTCTCATTTAGACATTGTGAAGAGAACCTCCGGGAGCTGCTTCATGATTGCTGTAATATTAATGTACTGCTTATCTAATGACTAGTATAATACTAATGTACTGTTTACCTGTTACAGAAGCAGACTGCTATTCTATCTATCTATCTATCTATCTATCTATCTATCTATCTATCTATCTATCTATCTATCTATCTATCTATCTATGTTTTATAGTGCCTTTTATTATCTATTTGACTATATCCATAGATGGGCTCAATTGTAAATAATATTTTCAGAGTTCTATATCAGATTAAAACTTAGATTCAAATACACCTTTTCTGCAATCATAAACAGCTTGGTAAAACTGCAGAAGGCATTATTGCACTCAAACTGCTTAAACTTTGGATTCATTTCCAGCTGAAGTTCCTTCTCTTTGCTAGTCAAGCTAGTGCCTTAGTACACAGTTTTTAGTTGAAGGGCATTATATACTTGATGACTGTATTTGCTGATCTTGTCACTGAAGGTTGTCAGATCACACAACTAGATATCACAGAGGATACATAACTCCATGATGTCTTTCCAGCACAAGTGTACATTTGCAAAGTGCCAATGTGCTCTTAAATGTAAAGGTGCCAAAGTGGTTCTTCAGAGCTATGCCATAGGTGAAAGAACCATCCACATGAAGGTTAAAGAAGGATTTTTTATATATTTGTATTCCATAAATGATCATGTACAGTAAACAGATTCATAAAATTTCAAGGGGTTCATGATTTTAAGATGGACTCTTAATGCATACAGTAACACAAATTAAGTTCAGGTTTTCTTGATCTGTTACTATTATACCCCTCTTAAAAATAAAGGTGCCACAAGGGAACCATTTTTGGGTCTCAAAAGCCCATCCACATGGAGGCTCCAGAAAAAAAACTTTATTTATTTAGTTCCATAACAGGCTGCATACAGTAAATAGCCATAAAGAGATGGTAACATATTTGTGAAACTGAAATATCATTGTTTGAAAAGGTCTCTTGCTTAGGATAACACAGGTCTTCACAGGTAGTCTTAATCTGTTAGTGTCCTGCTAGGTAGCCAACCATACTGTACATTAAAAAATTCAATTTGTTCTATATATTAGGATGTTTTTCAAAGCACAAAAAAACAACATAATGTGCAAAGAACTTTTCACAGAATGAAATAGTGCTTGGTCAAGCAGTAGTTCGATGCAGAACCATACAGCCCAGTAAAGAACCATCAAATGCCATTAATGAACCATTAATTACAAGACTGTGGTAAGTAGCTTGCTGCACATTAAAGATTTCTGTTTAGTGCATGAATTATGGAATCTTCAAAGTCCAAAGAACCAGTTCCTTATGCCAAGAACCCTTCCCATGATGAAATAGTTCTTTTTTGAGCAATGGTTCAATGAGGAACCACACAACTCAGTAAAGTACCATTATAGAGCCAATATTGTTAAGACTGTGCAGGACAATCCAAAAATATACAACCAAGTAAGCTGGGTGCCTTAAGACATCTTGCACATGGAGGATCTCGGCTCAATTACATTATAGATAACCTAAGTAGAGATAATTGTGTATGGTAAATGGTTTTTCATTTAATTACACTGTGCTATGCACAGATTAATGAGGCCTGTATCTTATCAATGGCTAATTATTGATTTTCAACTGAAATGTTGATTGAAAATTAATTTTCCTAAAAATTGGGAACGTTTTTGAAAGAATATGGTATGATCAAAAATACTTCATATATCCTCAGTATTGCAAAACATTATAGTTTCTACCACCAAATGTGTAAAGGAAGATTAGAGATGACTGGCAGGTGCCATGTCTTTTAACAACATTTCCGACTAGAGAAAATAAGTTACTGGGAGATTAAATTTGATACATAGAAGTTTGCATGAAGAAAGCAAACATGATCTGTATAGAATTCTTTAAGGGTGACGGGGTGGTTGAAAAAGATCATTATTGTGTATGGAAGCAAATAATTGCAGTTTTGCTTTCAGTCTTTGATCTCATTTAATGGAGTATTAGATTCTAGGGAGGGTTCCTGTCTTTCTAAAATATAGTCTTCTGGGACAGCTTTTCAGATGGAATTCCTTTCTGTGTGGAGTGTAAACGCAAACTGTTATGGTCGTCAAAGGCAATGATGGGTCGAAAGACAAGATAATGTTGGAGCGCCAATCTGGCCATCGTTGTTTACTTCTGAAGTTCAACATGAAATATTATGTGGTGGTACAGTAACATGCAAAAGAGTCATCCATTGGAATTCTACACAACAGGAATACTCCCTCTAAAAGCATTTTGCATTGGGTTATGAAGGAGGTCTGTCTCTTTCAAGCTTCCAGTCGATAAGTGATGCCTCTTTCTGGGGGGCTGGGCTTTTATGGTCCTGGAACCAGAGGGGATTGATTCAGTTGCCCCCACTTGGAGGTTTCTCAGCACTGTGGAGGAAAAGGAAGAAGACATAGTAAGCATCAGTGCCCTCTCTCGGCCCGTGGTGGAATTACATACCTGGGAGGAACCCGGAGGGTAACCTTGTGACACCCATGTGACACTGCCCTGATAAGAAAAAGCATGTCAGTCTCATTACAGTGAATATCTTACTCCTTACTGGGTTTTGTGATCTTCCAGGAAGTTCATTGTTGAGATTGTTTGTTTAAGAACATGCATTGTGAAGGAGAAGTAGGAGTTTTGCATTCTGGGAATCGTTTGGTTGCAAAGAAAACACACTTTCTCACAGATTTAAGTCATAACAAGGTAGGCTCAGTTTTATCATCACATAAGTCTCCTATTTCATGGTAATAATAGTCTTTATGAGTGCCTTTTACTATAATAAAAGTCTTTCCCTGGCAGAGATGCTTCTTTCTTTATTTCTGATCCAAGTAGAAGGCAGCGTACCCACCCACATGCATGAGGGAAGCTCTGAAATAGATGTTTTTGAATGTTATTGACTTTGTTGAGGCAGAAATGGAGACAACTTGTTACTAATGTTTGGTGTTTGTTATTTTGAAATTTTTCATAATTTTTCCCATGTCTCTGGTATAAAGTGGGATTTAGAAGAGGACTGTTTTTTATGTTTATTTGTGTGATGCTGAATCCAGATTGCATCAGTTTGTATGCACATATCTGGCCAAATTAGAGTCTTGAACCTCTTGCCCTATTAAGCTTCCATTATCAAGCCCAAGGTCAGTCTCTGCTTACGTTCCAGTGGGCAGGCTGACACTTCAGACAGTATAAAACTGATTTAAAGTTGAGGCGTGTGCTGGTTGCAAGGATCACACAGCGAAAATAATGTCAGACACGGAGACACGCCAACTCACCTGGCTTCTGCACGCTGGGTTTTCACTGTACAGTAAGTTTTTTCTGACCATGCAGAGATATATTGAAAGTAGTAAACTTTGAAGAAAGTCTGCTGGCAAAGGTGATTCTGCAAGACTTAAGTGGGTGTCAGAATCATGAACAGCTCATCAAAGTGCAAAGAAGACATGCAAAAATAAGTGAAGTGTGTCCCTTTATTATGTACCATTTATGAAAATATCATAATTGCCCTTCATTCAATATTTTGGTTAATGAGTCTGACATTCCACCTTCTCCATTTTGTTTTTCATACATCCAATAATAACAGGCACTGTCACTACCTGATCTCCGCTACCGGCCCGCTACCATTGACTTCTTTTGCTGAACAATCATGTAAACAATTCACTTCCTCTGCTGTGAAATTGTAAGGTATGTAACATTAACCACATACTGTCACCAACTGACCAGAAGAATACCGATCAAATACCAACATGCCGATTAAAAGGACCACCACAAGATTAAATGTGTTTTGGTCAGTGACAGTGCATGCAGTTTATGTTTTGCGGTGTTTGCACAAGATTCACGGAGTAAGTGTAAGCAAGGCTTAAGTCTGCCCATGTTTCTTTACACTAAAGCTTTTTTTTTTCCTAGATAAAGGGGTGCCATCAGGAAATGAGCTCAGCTAAGGACCACAAAGCATTCCTCCTTGAGTATTATCTGTCCTTTTGACTCTGGTTGGAAAACCATTATCTGAAAGAATCAGTCTGATTTATTTAGTCATGAACCAGAAATATGTTAAAGCTTTCTTTTTACTGTAGATAGATAGATAGATACTTTATTAATCCCAAGAGGAAATTCACATACTCCAGCAGTAGCATACTGATAAAAAACAATATTAAATTAAAGAGTGATAAAAGTGTAGGTATAACAGACAATAACTTATATATAACTTATTACCCCCCCGGGTGGAATTGTAGAGTCACATAGTGTGGGGGAGGAACAATCTTCTCAGTCTGTCAGTGAAGCTGCTCCTCTGTCTGGAAATGATACTGTTCAGTGGATGTGTGGATTCTCCATGATTGACAGGAGCCTGCTCAGCGCCTGTCGCTCTGCCATGGATGTCAAACTGTCCAGCTCTGTGCCTACAATAGAGCCTGCCTTCCTCATCAGTTTGTCCAGGCATGAGGCATCCCTAGTACTCTACCGCGTAGAAGAGGGAGCTTGTCACAATTGTCTGATAGTACATCTGCAGCATCTTATTTCAGATGTTGAAAGACACCAGCCTTCTAAGAAAGTATAGTTGGCTCTGTCCTCTCTTGCACAGATCATCAGTATTGGCAGTTCAGTCCAATTTATCATCCAGTTGCACTCCCAGGTATTTATAGGTCTGCACCCTCTGCACACAGTCACCTCTGATGATCACAGGGTCCATCTGGGCCTGGGTCTCCTAAAATCCACCACCAGCTCCTTGGTTTTGATGGTGTTCAGTTGTAGGTGGTTTGAGTCGCACCATTTAACAAAGTCCTTGATTAGGTTCCTATACTCCTCCTCCTGCCCACTCCTGATGCAGCCCATGATAGCAGTGTCATCAGCGAACTTTTGCATGTGGCAGTACTCCGAGTTGTATTGGAAGTCCGAAGTATATAGGCTGAACAGGACCAGAGAAAGTACAGTCCCCTGTGGCGCTCCTGTGTTGCTGACCACAATGTCAGTCCTGCAGTTCCCGAGACACACATACTGATGTCTGTCTGTAAGATAGTCCACGATCAATGCCACCAGGTATGAATCTACTCCCATCTCTGTCAGCTTGTCCCTGAGGAGCAGAGGTTGGATAGTGCTGAAGGTACTAGAGAAGTCCAGAAACATAATTCTTACAACACCGCTGCCTCTGTCCAAGTGGGAGGGATCGGTGTAGCATATAGATGATGGCATCCTCCGCTCCCACCTTCTCCTGGTATGCGAACTGCAGAGGGTCAAGGGCGTGGCGGACCCGTGGCCTCAGGTGATGAAGCAGCAGCATGGTCTTCATCACATGTGATGTCAGAGCGACAGGCCGGAAGTCATTCAGCTCACTAGGACGTGATACCTTTGGGACTGGGGTGATACAAGATGTTTTCCAAAGCCTTGGGACTCTCCCCTGTTCCAGGCTCAGGTTGAAGATGTGCTGTAGAGGACTCCCCAGCTCCAACGCACAGGCCTTCAGCAGTCATGGTGATATTCCATCTGGACCCACTGCTTTGCTGGCATGAAGTCTCCTCCGCTCTCTGCTTACCTGGGCTGCTGTAATTGTGGGTGGGGGGAACTCTCTCCTATGCTCGTATCAGCTGAAGAATGGGTGAAGGGTGCAGTGCTCCAAGGTGAAAGTGGGTTAGGGTGGTCAAACTTGTTAAAGAAGTTGTTCATCTGGTTTGCTCTCTCCACGTCTCTCTGCAGCCAGTGATGATCTTCATCCCATCCCACACTTCCTTCATGCTGTTATTCTGCAACTTCTGCTCCAGATTTCTCCTGTACTGCTCCTTTGCCGCCCTGAGCTGGACTTGGAGTTCCTTCTGCACGCGCTTGAGCTCATGCTAATCACTGCCTTTAAAAGCCCATTTCTTCTGGTTCAAAAGGCCCTTGATGTCACTTGTAATCCATGGCTTGTTGTTAGCATAGCAGTGTAATGTTCTTACAGGAACTACAAAGTCCATACAGAAGTTGATGTAGTCAATAGTGCAGTCAACAACCTCCTCAATGTTCTCACCATATGATCCCTGCAGGATATCCCAGTCCGTAGTTTCAAAGCAATCTCTCAGAGCCTGCTCTGCCTCAGGGGACCACTTCCTGAATAAGCGTGTGGTTGTAGGTAGCTCCCTCACTCTTGGTTTGTATTGAGGCTGAAGCAGAACCAGGTTATGATCTGCTTTCCCAAGCACAGGCAGCAGGGTGGCGCTGTATGCGTCTTTAACATTAGCATACAGTAGGTCAATAGTCCTATTTCCCCGGGTGTTACAATCGATATACTGGGAGAAGGCAGGTAATGTTTTGTCCAGAGTCACATGGTTAAAATCTCCAGTGATTAGCACAATAGCCTCTGGGTGCTGTGTTTGTAATTTAGCAACAGCGGAATGGATGATGTCACCCGCTATCTCCACATCCGCCCGAAGAGGGATGTAAACAATAACAACAATGACGTGTCCAAACTCTCTGGGCAAGTAGTAGGGATGCAGACTTATGGCCAACAGTTCGATGTAAGTGGAGCAAGTGGAGATTTTAACGTTTACATGTCCAGAGTTGCACCACTTTGTATTCACATAGAGCGTGAGTCCTCCTCCTTTCCGCTTCCCACAGGTATTTGCGTCTCTGTCCGCTCTTAACTGTGCTAAACCTGGGTAGCTCCACGTTAGCATCTGGGATAGTAGTTGTTAGCCACGTTTCACAAAAACACAACAAACTGCATTCTCTGTAGGTCCTGACATTTTTCACCAGTACAACCAGTTTGTCGATCTTATTTGGTAGTAAGTTCACATTTCCCAGGATCACAGAAGGCACCGAAGGCTTTTATCTCCACTTTCTCACTAGCCGCTTAGCTTTTAGCTTAGTGCCGGCTCTGGTGCCACAATACGACCTTCTTACCTCACCAGGTAAATAGGGAACCACACCGGCTTGGGCCTTTGTTCTCAGCACTTGAAGTTGACTACCTGAATAGAAGAGTCTCAGCATGTAAAAATCCATGACCAAGTAGTAAAAAGTAGTACAAAGTGGTAAAAAATGTCCAGGGAACGAGTCCACATAAAAGAAAGTGGTAGGAGTGATCAGTGAAATAGAGAAAAATAGAGAAAAAGGTAGAAAGATAAAGTCATACACAGAGCTGCTGGAAAGGCTGCCACTTGCGGCCGCGCCTGAGTCATATATGACTCTGATGGCATTAGCCATCTATTGTTGAGGTCTGACCTTTATTTTCTAAAATTCAAACTGGTGTTCAGACTCCATTGGATCA
Organism: Polypterus senegalus; assembly: GCF_016835505.1. Lineage (NCBI taxonomy): Eukaryota > Metazoa > Chordata > Cladistia > Polypteriformes > Polypteridae > Polypterus > Polypterus senegalus. The sequence goes on from NC_053168.1 coordinate 103,440,108, forward strand.
ATGTCAACTTCTAGCTCATTTACGTTTACGTTTATTTGCTTAGCGGATGCTTTTATTCAAAGTGACTTGCAACAGAGGTCAACATAATCAAGTAACATCAGTCTGGGGACTGTTTGGTAATGGGTTTTCCAGGACAGGATTACAAAATTGATCATCACAAGTGAAGAGCTCAAAACAAAATATAGGCTAGTTACAATGTCCTGATTTACAAAACCTAACAGCTATCACTTAGATAGAATTCACCAAAAAAGAAATTCAACATTTCTCTGCTGCCAATGGCTGCTGATATCAAGTTTTGTAATTACCATTTTTTGTATAAAATCGAATAAGTCCAGATCACTGCAATATTTTACTCCTTTAGTCATTATTATGTATGAGTAACATCTATTGTATATCAATCTTTACTGGATTAAAAATAGTTCTATATAGTAATTTGGCCCAGGTTTTGTAACCTTTTCCAGCCTGATAAGCATCAACAACTCTTTTTCTGAGGTCCTCAGAAATTTCCTTTATTCATGCCATGATACACTTCACAAGCATGTGTTGTAAAGAGCAGACTTTGATAGACCCCTGTTCTTTAAATAACACAGGGTACCCACTCACACCTGATTGTCATCCCATTGATTGAAAACACCTGACTTGAATTTCACCTTCAATCTATCTGTTAATCCTAGAGGTTCACATACTTTTGCCACTCACAAATATGTAATATTTGATCATTTTCCTCAATTAACAATGACTATAATATTTTTGTCTCATTTGTTTAACTGGTTTTTCTTTGTCTACTTTTAGGACTTGAGTGAAGATCTGATGATGTTTTAGGTCATATTTATGCAGAAATATAGAAAACTAGCCAACCCGCGGTGTACCATACGCCACATAATCAGGCCGTTTTTTTAATGATTTTTAAGCACAGGGAGAAAATTAACATTTGAAAAATCGGTAATGTAATAAATCAGCAAGAAAAGCAACATTGTAACAGTGCACGCAACGAGCCAACACACAATCGTCCGTGACTCAAAACTGGCGGACCACCATCGCTCATGTGCCCACCTCCAACTCGTCAATTGAGTCGTTGTCGTCTTTGCACAGTCCAGATGCACCTGTGACTCACGTAGACTTTCCGTGTTCCTGCAGGAGTATCTAAGAAGATACATGTTTGTCGCGGATGCGAATTGCTGTATGTAGCGTGTAAAACAGTTTGCTATGGTGCACGCGGTCGTGCATCGTAACCGAAAACTTGGTTTTTAAAGACTGCTTACTTCATTGTGTTTTAACCTCAGTTGTAAAGGATTGTTTTAAGGATCCAATGGGATACCCTCGCAAACCATTTTACAAGCTGCATATGGCGATTCACCTCCGGCGTGGCTCCTTCCTGCGTGCGCCATAGGTGTCTTACTTGTCGGCGGCTTAGTTAATCCACACCCCTTCCGCCGTGCTTTCCGTGGATGTCTTGCCTTAGTGAATTATATATATAGATTCTAAAGGGTTCAACTTTTAAGCACAACTGTACAAGATGTGGTTCCATATGGCTGTCCAATAGTCCACTCTCATTTTTGCATGTCTAATAAATGAGGTCCTTCACATTTGTTAGTTATTAACTGTCATCTTCCTTAATTTCTTAACTATTCTGAAAATTATATTGTCAGGATATAGTCTTTCCCTCATCCGTCCAGTTGAGTAGTGTGCATTTGGAGAAAAGGCCAAAACCAACCCAAGATGATGCTCTAGGTCAAACATGGGGCACATTCATGGGCTCATCTCTCATCTTTTATATTGTAATATTGAACTAATGAAACACGCAGACCTACAGTTCTAAAATAAAATGCAAATAAAAAAACAAGTTAATTTTAAGAAGCTGTTGATATGTCTTATGTTTTCTTTTAACTTCTTTCAGTTTCTCTAGAAGATATAATGTACTTTATGACTTCTGGGTAGTGATGTAAAGCAACCAGAGATTTTCTGTTTTGGCAAAACCTTCTGTTGTTTACAACATTAAAAAATACAGCTTGACATTGATCACATTGCTAATGTAACTTTACTAAGTAGTGGTCTTCAAACAAACATCAATTAAAGGATATAAAAGTAATGTTTTCATATGGTCAGAAGCTTCAACTATTTTTTGAAGAACTTCTCACTTGTCATAATGAATTTCTGTCTCAGTGGTGTTCTTGCATTCTCTACCTAGACTTTGTCTTGCGTGCCTAGAAGCCATTCTGTTTGCCTGCTGCTCAATTACTCTATACTCAGGATTACTTCTTGCTTGTCTGTGTGCTTCAGTATCTTTTCTTCTTATCCTATTGTTCTTCGTCACTTAATTGCCTTCTGCCATTTGCTTGACACTTAGCCGATGTTACTGTTTTTCTTTTTCCTTCTGCCATTATGGTAGTAATCACTTGGATTTTTGGTCCCTTTGCCAAAAACACATGACCATAACTTAATTTACATTTAATTAAATGTGACATTTGATGATCACTAAATGCAATACTTACACTTGATTATTAATCTTTAACACATATATTTTATGTCCTGGGGGGATTATCAATACATGGGCTTGTGGTGACCGTGCTTTGATTGGAATAAACTTTTCTGGCCACCAATAAAGTTTCTACCAAGTTGCCAATTACCTGAAGTGTTCAATTTCCAGAACATATCATGCTACATTCAGAATTACTACTTGCTTGTGTATGTGCTTTAGCATCTTCTTTCTCAATTTATTCCCTTCTGCAACTTGCTTGATGCTCAGAAAATGCCACTGTTCTCATATGGTTTTTCCATCACTTTGCTGTAAACACACAACCACAGACTACTTTACTATCCTATATGGCCACCAGATAGCTGCTACCTAACATTATTTGAATTTCCAGAATACATCAGGTCATAGCTTTTCATTAAGACCAAGATCAAGGTTCTAGCCCCATGTGTTCAAGAGTAATTGTGTGACTTACGGACAGATCTTAACATTTTATATATATTGTGACAGATTAGGGCTTTTATTCTCCCTGACCCGGAAGTGTTCCCAGTCCCCAGTCCCCAGTCCATGTGATTCAATATCACTTCCGGGTCAGGTACAAGCCCTTCTTATTCACCCTGGAAGCACGTCGCTCTTCCTTTGACGCACTTCCGGGTTATAGGGCACAAAGAAGTCTTCGGTCCTCCCTGCAGCTCCCTCTTGCGGTCCCTGTGATACCTAGCTGGACTGAGGATAAAAATTACAAAGTCCATGACTCCCTGCTGGTTTTCGGGGCACCTCCATACTGCAGGGAGGGCTCCATCTGGTGGCCTGGGGGTATTGGCCAAATACCACTGTGTGTATATATATATATATATATATATATATATAGTGAGGGATTGCCGGCCGTGTATCCCGGCCAACAACCCCAAACCGCCTGATGGAGCCATCCTTGCAACATGGAAGGGCCCCGAATTCCTGCAGGGCATCATGGAACTTGGAGTTTTTCACCACAGCCTTGCTGGATACCATGGGGGCCACCGGAGGATGCTGCAGGGAGGCCAGACTTATACTTTCCTTATAGCCCGGAAGTAATTCACAATCACGGAAACGGAAGAAATGATATACTTCCGGGCTGAAGAAAAAGAGAAGATTACCCGACCTGGAAGTGTTGGATAATCACATGGACTGAGGGCTCAGAAACACTTCCGGGTCGAGGAGTATAAAGGACTGTGGGAGATCCCAGACAGACGAGCTGAGTTAGGCAGGGTGGCTAAAAATCTGGGAGATTGGAAGATTGTTTATTGTTGTTGGTTTATTGAGAATTGTGGAGAGGAGCGTGCTTTGTGCACTTTATTATTATAATAAATATTATTATTGGACTTTTACCTGGTGCCTGACATGTGGTATGAGGGTACAAGGGGGCGAGAAAGCCCTAAACTGTCACAATATATATGTATAAATATATATATATAAAAAATCCAACATCTCTGTACGTCTGTCCGCTTTTCACAAGAGAACTACTTAATGGATTTAGATTGGGCATTTTTCTATAATTTGCTTGAACGTTGCGGTTGATTTTGCGACCTCACTCATTGCTCAAAGTATCATAGTTCGCTTGCGGTACTGATTTATTTGCACAAATCTGAGAGAGAAGCAGCAGGCCGAGGGGAGGGGGGCAGGGCCCTTCTCACTCACATGCCAGCCTTGGGGGTGTAACCCAATCTCTGCTTAGATAGCGAATGAGAGAACTACCTAACAGATTTAGATCTGGCTTTTTTCTAGAATTTGCTTGAACATTCCGGTTGATTTTGTGTCTTCTCACATCTCGGTAAGAATCATAGTTTTCTTTGCAGGAGCAATACATTTGCACTAATCCAAGACAAAGGCTGCGGGTTGAGGAGGGAGGGAAGTGTGATGTGAAGAGTAGGGATTCGGGCAGGGCCCTCCTCGCTGTCCTGTTTCACTTCTAAATGGGTGAAGCTATATATATATATATATATAGTAGAAGATGGGCCCCTGGCATAAACAGACAGACACCCTATGACCAAAACACACACATTTATTTCACTAAAGTCCTGCACACAACACAGTGTTCCAACACAGTACTCAGTTCTTCTCTTACTTGTCTCCTCCACTACTTCTTTCTTCCCAAGCTACGTTCTCCTTCTCCCGACTCTGGCCTAGGAATGGAGTGAGATGGCTTCCTTTATAGTGCACCCAGAAGTGCTCCAGGTGTCCCTTGATTAACATCCGGCAGCACTTCCGGGTGTAGCAGAAGTGCTGCACCAGAACTCCGCTCCTCTTTTGGCAGCACTTCCGGGTGTGTCGGAAGTGCTGCATGTCCAGACTCTGGAGCTGTCCAGGCGCCCCCTGTTGATGACCACGGACCACCACCGGGTTGAGCTTCTGCGTTCCAATTCTGTGGCCCCGAAGTAAACTAAGGGCGCTGTCCTCTTGTGTCCCAGGGGAGGTACTCCTGGCAGTATGCCTATTCCCCTGGTCTTCTCCTGAAAAGGGTGTCCCGTCCGGGCAAGATCCCCAGCCGTCCATCACAATATATATTTAAACAATATATATATATACTAGCAAAATACCCGTGCTTCTCACCGGAGAAGTAGTGTGTTAAAGAAGTAATGAAAAAGAAAAGGAAACATTTTGAAAATAACGTAACATGATTGTCAATGTAATTGTTTTGTCACTGCTGTGAGTGATGAGTGTTGCTGTCATATATATATATACATACACACACACATATATAAACATATATATAATGTACATATACATACATATCTACATATATACATATACACACACACACATATATATATATATATATTGTAAAAGATTCAAAAGGAGACAGCATAAAGGTTTGGGGTTTCCGGCCCCGTATACTGTAAAATTATCCACAGTCAAATAAACAAAACAAGGTCAAAATATATAAACACAAGTTGTTCATATGCACGACGCTGAAGATGGCGTCGGCAGCCATTTTATGTAGGAGGAGCCGGAAGTGGAGGAATGCTGGGAAGGAACCATGAGGGAAGATGGGATTGATAACGTCAGGAACAATGGCGGAGAAAGGGCAGAAGTAACGTGCTGCGGGAAAACGAGGCTTATGGTGGCGGAGCGTCTTTTTTTCTGCAAGAAAGCAAAGGAGAAAGGTTAGTACCCCACCACTCCCTGCCGGTGAACGTCTTCTGAAGCGTGTTAAGGTCCGTCTGCGGTCTCCTACTCGCGCACGCATGACAATATATATATACAGTATATATATATATATACATACACTCTTTGGGGTGCGAGCAACTGTTGCTGGGGGTGGCAGAATCCATCAAGGAAGAAAAATGAAAATCATTATTTGTACAAAATCTTAATTTATTTATCCATTCCTAAATAATTAAATGGGCAGGCTATTTCGTATCAGTGCAATACGCTGTTTGTTAAAACGGATGACTCCCGCTCTTACGTGCAAGTCTGCGTGGATATTATGAACTATCGTATCTGTTCAAGTTCTATTTAAATTTTAAATAGAAGAAATTTTTATTTAGTCGACAGAAATATCTTTGGTAGGAATGTAAGTTAAATGTAGGCATCATTGCATAAATTTTTCTTCACCATACAAATGTAAAGAGTAAATTCAGCCTTACATTCCAACCAAAGATATTTGTGTCGACTAAATCAGGGGTGTCAAACTCAATTGCACAGGGGGCCAAAATCCAAAACACACTTTAGGTCGTGGGCCGAACAGGATAAACATTTATTGAACACACTAAAACTAAACTTTTAAAACTTTAAAACTTTTAAAACTTAACTTTTTTGAACATAAATATGAATAAAAACAGACAGGAATATTTTTCCGGAATAAATCAACTCAAACCTTAAATAACTTATAATATTTTGCTCTCCATAAAAATATATCCTGTCTAAATTATACAAGTTAGAAATAAAGTAAACGTTAAAAGAACAAACATTCAAATTTCTTTACTCTTATGTAATTTTATATAAAAAATAAACTTAAATTTTAAATATCCCAAAAGATTTTGCTCTCCATAAAAATATATCCTGTCAAAATTATACAAATTCAAATATGAACATGCTGCATAACAAAACCTGGAAATATAAATAAAATTTGTTCTTTTCAGCAATAACAAATCAAATCATTCAGTTGTCTTTGCTCATATGTCATTTTATCAGAGCTGGACGCCTGGCATCTTTTTTTGGCAACAAGTTTGTTTCTGTTTGGTGTGAGGTTCTGTGTTGTGGAGATTCTCAGGATGGACTGCAGGTGCTCATCAGTGAGGCGACTCCTGTGTGCTGTTTTGTTAGTCTTCATCACTGAGAAGAGCTTCTCACACAGATATGTGCTACCAAACATGCACAAGGTTCGAGCCGCATGTAGATGGAGCTGGAGCATTTCTGCGGGAATGGAGTGAATAAACTGTGCGGGCCCTGCAGTATCGTACTTTGCCTTCAGTGTGCCATTACACTGCAGCTCAATCACCTCCATCTGAATCTGCACAGGTGCAGTTTCCACATCGACGGCAAATGGGTTGCAAAACAACTCAAAATTCTTTTTTTGTTCTTCAAAGTCACCAAAGCGCCGTGCGAACTCAGTGCGCAGTGCGCTCAGTTTATCAGCAAAGTGCGTATTTGGGAACACCGTTGTGCCGACTTGGTTCAACATTACTTGGCAACAGGGAAAGTGGGGCAAGTTGCACTGGTGCATTTGTGTCTCCCATAAAAGTAGCTTCACTTGAAATCACTTTGTGATTTTGTACGGGGAAAAATGTCTGCTGAAGTGTCAGATTCTTCTTTAACTCTTCTGCTTTCTGTATCTTCTGCATTGCATTCAGGTCTTTCAGGTTATCCTGATGTTTTGTCTCATAGTGCCGTCTTAGATTAAATTCTGTAATTACAGCCACATTAGCTCCACAAATGAGACACACGGGTTTACCGGCAATGTCAGTAAACATATACTCAGCCTCCCATCGGTTTTTAAAGGCTCTATTTTCAGAATCAACTTTTCTCTTCTGCATCGTGTGGGCTAGCTTCGCAATAACTTGCAGCATCATAAGCTAGACTTGATTAGCGCGTAAGTGTTCGACAAGGCAGCTGAAGCGCTGCATTATGGGATCTGTAGTTTATTGTGTTACCAGCGATTCATATCCCCGGGCCATTAATAACAATAATACAGTATATAAAATGATCTCGGGGCGGATATAATTACAAGCTGGGCCGGATGTGGCCCTGCGGGCCTTGAGTTTGACACATATGGACTAAATAGAACTTGAAAAGATATATTTTTTCGAATGTGATCGCGCAATTCAGATCGAGTTGACGCGCACTACAGTACATCGAGCCCGCGTGCTATTGTGGTTTTGCCTGTGTGCCTCAATAAGTCACCCTCCCCTCGCTCTTACTTTTTTACCGTTCATCTAATGAATACACTGAGTATGGCTTTACCAAAACAATCATTGATGGCGAATAAAGTATCCATTATTCATAAAGCTTCAATTGGTGATCTGTCTTTCTGCGTTAACCGCATATTTTTTCATACGTCTCAAACCAAGGGGATGTAAAGGTAAAATGAATCGGGAAGTGCGCGTGCATACTCAGTGCACCCCCTCTCGGGAATCGAACCTCGGCGCTAGAGGCGAAGCCTCTACCATTGCGCCACGGCGTGTGGTTTATCTATTTGAGCGTATGTACAGTAGATCGGGGTATATATATCTATACTAATAAAAGGCAAAGCCCTCACTCACTCACTCATTCACTCATCACTAATTCTCCAACTTCCCGTGTGGGTGGAAGGCTGAAATTTGGCAGGTTCATTCCTTACAGCTTCCTTACAAAAGTTGGGCAGGTTTTATATCGAAATTCTATGCGTAATGGTCATAACTGGAAGCTGTTTTTCTCCATTTTCTGTAATGGAGATGAGCTTGAACGCCGTGGGGGCGGAGTTTCGTGTGACATCATCACGCCTTCCACGTAATCACGCAGTACGTAGAAAACCAGGAAGACCTCCAAAAAGCGCTGAAGAAAACATGCATTATATAATTGAGAAGGCAGTGAAACAATAAGAAGCGAGCGAGTGACATATACAACCATGTTCATGAGTTCTGCTACTTCGGAAACAAAGCACGATGTAAACCTACACTTTAAATTAAGTTCATAGACAGGCTGCCGCTGGCGTTTGTAATTTAGTGCCTGCCCATATAAGGCCGTCCGTCAGCGGCAATCAATAGCAAATTCCACTAAATATTCACGGGTGAAGGACTGTGTTTATGGAGAGGAAGATGAGATGGTCAGGGTGGTGTTTGACACAAACTCAGCGAAACTGCGAGAGAAAGTTTTAAGTGCCAGGACTAAGGTAACATTAAATACAGCCACGGACATAGCGCGAGATGGCACCAGCACAGCTGGGAACCTTCGATGCATGTACACCGAAGCGGCTCACGTGAACTGGCGCGTGCACAGATAAAAGCAACAGTTCCAAAAGCGCTGAACAAAACCGAATTACACAATTGAAAAGGCAGCAAAAAATATGAAGCGTCTGATAAGCATATTCATAAATCCAGCTACTGCGGAAACAAAGCACACGGTGGAAAAAGTCAATGTCCCGCTAAAGGAAGACAGTGTAAAAAAAACCCGTGCATGCAGTGTGTCAGGTCTCAGATAAAGAAGAAGACGAGCTGTTTATTGATGCAGTAAGAAACGAATCGATGAAAGAAACCTGTCATCTTTACAGCGATTGACAAACACGGAATGTAACTTGAACACAATACATCCTACAAATACGAGCCTGATTGAAAGAAATAATGATAATCAAATCCTTGATGACAGCAACACTCAGTAACACTCACAAAACAAATACTGTATATTGACAGTCATGTTACGTTATTTTTAAAATGTTCCCTTTTCTTTTTCTAGCTTTTTTAACACACTACTTCTCCGCTGCGATACGTGGGTATATATATATGTATATATATATCCCGATCTATGTACTCGAATAATGGATGCTTTATTCGCCATCAATGATTGTTTTGGTAAAGCCATACTCAGTGTATTCATTAGATGAACGGTAAAAAAGTAAGAGCGAGGGAGGATGCAGGCTGTAGTGCGTCAACTCTATCTGAATTGCGCGATCACATTTCAAAAAATATATCTATTCAAGTTCTATTTAGTCCATATTTGTCAAACTCAAGGGCCACGGGCCACATCTGGCCCGGCGTGTAATTATATCCGGCCCGCAAGATCATTTTATATACTGTATTATTGTTATTAATGGCCCAGGTATATGAAGCGCTGGTAACACAATAAACTACAGATCCCATAATGCAGCGCTTCAGCTGCCTTGCCGAACACTTACCGCGTTAATCAAGTCTAGCTTATGATGCTGCAAGTTATTGCGAAGCTAGCTCACACGATGCTGGAGAGAAAAGTTCATTCTGAAAATAGAGCCTTTAAAAGCGATGGGAGGCTGAGTATATGTTTACTGAACCCGTGTGTCTCATTTGTGGAGCTAATGTGGCTGTAATTACAGAATTTAATCTAAGACGGCACTATGAGACAAAACATCATGGTAACCTGAATGCAATGCAGAAGATACAGAAAGCAGAATAATTAAATAAGAATCTGACACTTCAGCGGATGTTTTTACCCGTGCACAATCACAAAGTTGTGATAGTTCACAATATCCACGCAGACTTGCACGTACGAGCGGGAGTTATCCGTTTTAACAAGCAGCGTATTGTTAGCTGTGTGTGTATATATGTAGATATGTATGTATATGTATATATATGTTTATATATGTGTGTGTGTGTGTATGTATATATATATATATGTATTTGTGTGTATATATGTGTGTGTATGTATGTATGTGTGTATGTATATGTATGTGTATATAATGTAGATATATATATGTATGTATATATGTGTATATGTATAGATATGTATATATATGTTTATGTGTGTGTGTGTAAATATATATATATATATATATATGACAACAACACTCATCACTCACAACAGTGACAAAACAATTACATTGACAATCATGTTACGTTATTTTCAAAATGTTTCCTTTTCTTTTTCATTGCTTCTTTAACACACTACTTCTCCGCTGCGTAGTGTGTTAAAGAAGTTATGAAAAAGAAATGGGAACATTTTAAAAATAATGTAACATGAGTGTCAATATACAGTAATTGTTTTGTGAGTGTTAGGAATGTTGCTGTCATCAAGGATTTGATTATCATTATTTCTTTCAATCAGGTTCGTATTTGTAGGATGTGTTCAAGTTACATTCCGTGTTTGTCAATCGTTGTAAAGATAAGAGGTTTCATTCATCGATTCGTTTCTTACTGCATCAATAAACAGTTCGTCTTCCTCTTTATCTGAGACGTGACACACTGCATGCACATTCCTTTAGCGGGACATTGACTTTTTCCACCGTGTGCTTTGTTTTCGCAGTAGCTGCACTTATGAATATGCTTGTATGTATCACACGCTTCATATTTTTTTGCTGCCTTCTCAATTGTGTAATTCGGTTTTTGTTCAGCACTGTTTGGAACTGTTGCTTTTTGTCTGCGCACTGCGTCATTTCATATGAACCGCTCAGTGTACATGCATCGAAGGTTTCCATCTGTGCTAGTGCCATCTCGTGCAATGTCCACGGCTGTATTTAATGTTAGCTAAGACCCGGCACTTAAAAGTTTCTCTCGCAGTTTCGCCAAGTTTGTGCCAAACACCACCCTGACCATCTCATTTTCCTCTGCATAAACAAAGTCCTTCACCCGTGAATATTTAGCGGCAGTGTTTCTCTTGGATTGCCACTGACGGACGGCCTTATATGGGCAGGCACTAAATTACTTGGGAGGCGTAACTCCGCTTCCCACGGCCATCGAGCAGAAGTCTATTATAGTATATGGACGACAAAATAGGTTCCAGTTATGACCATTACGCGGAGAATTTAGAAATGAAACCTGCCCAACTTTTGTAAGTAAGCTGTAAGGAAAGAGCCTGCCAAATTTCAGCCTTTTACCTACACGGGAAGTTGGACAATTAGTGATGAGTCAGTGAGTGAGTGAGTGAGTCAGTGAGGGCTTTGCCTTTTATTAGTATATATATATATATATATATATATATATATATATATATATATATATATAATACAGTATATATATACAGTATACAGTGGTACCTTGAGATACGAGTGCCCCACTGTACGAGGTTTTTGAGATGCTAGCTGTCACTAGGTTGATTTTTTGTCTTGAGTGACGAGACAAAATTCAAAATACGAGCCATCAAAGAGCTTGTCCCCGCACATTCCAAAGAAACTGACAACAGAGGAGTTGATGGAACTACAGACACAGCAACATACGGACATTCTGCAGGAGATCAGTATCGCGGAGGAGGTTATCTCTTAAAGTGAGATAAAGGAAGTGTTTGCAATGTGGGAATAAGTTTTGAACTTTAAAAAAAAAGAAACACCCTGAAAAAATTACAACTGATCATACAGCAGCGCTATTTAATGACACTTGCATAACGCTTGACTTTATTGAAAAGAAACTGAACGTGCAGCGGCGCTATTTAATGACACTTGCCTAACTCATTTCAGAAACATTCTAAAGGGGAGGACTAAACAAAGCTGCTTGGACAGGTTTCTGTTGAAACACCCTGCGAACGAAAGTGACGAAAATGTGGCAAAAAAGAAAAAAACTAGTGAAAAAGAAAATTAAGTTAAGCAAAAGTGAAGTGAAAGAAAAAAACATTACAATATGCTAATCGGCTTCGCCAACATCTGTTTATTTCTTTAGATTCTCTTTTATGTATTAGGTTTTATTTTGTTTGTATACAATATTTGTTCATTATAAATATATGTTTCTTATGTTGAAAACATTTAACAAAAAATTGGGGTGGTTTTTTGGGGGCTGGCACGAATTAATCTCATTTCAATTAATTTCAATGGGGAAAATTGATTTGAGATACGAGCATTTTGACTTACGAGCTTGGTAACGGAACGAATTAAACTCATATCTCAAGATATCATTGTATATATATATATATATATATATATATATATATTGTGGAACTTGGCCCTGACACAGACAGACGGACATCATTGTTTCACCCAACACACTCATATTTATTATATACACTATGTACAATATTTACATGCACACCCAGTGCCTCCAGCACCAATCCCCCAATGTCCAGGCCTCACAGTCCAAATGCCTTTCTCCTGGCTGCCTCCAGTCCTCTCTCCAGCTCCGTCCTTCTTCCACCCGACTTCCGCTCAGTGTCTGGACTGGCCCATAGTCCTTTTATACACCCTGACCCGGAGGTGTTCCTGCCTAATCAGTCCACAGTTCCTTATTCCTTCCGGGTCAGGGTAAACAGTCCTTTTCTTCAACCCGGGAGCACATCGTTTCTTCCTGTCACATGACCGTGACGTACTCCCGGATTATAGGGCACATATGAGCTCACGAGCCCCCCTACAGCCACTCCCAGCGGCCCCCAAGGTATCCAGCAGGGCTGTGTATAAAGTCTACAAGGTCCATGATGCCCTGCTGGAACTCGGGGCACGATCCTGCTGTCGGGAAAGTTCCTCCTGGCGGCCTGGGGGTGAGGACCGGAGTAAGTTCCCGTGTAGGTAAAAGGCTGAAATTTGGCAGACTCATTTCTTACAGCTTACTTACAAAAGTTGGGCAGGTTTCATTTCGAAATTCTACGCGTAATGGTCATAACTGGAAGCTATTTTTCTCCATATACTGTAATGGAGTTGACAATTAATAAGTCTCAGGGACACACCCTACAAAAGGTTGGCATTGATTTGAGGCAACATTGCTTTCCTCCTGGACAAAACTATATGTTGCATTCTCAAAAGTAATATATATATATATATATATATATATATATATATATATATATATATATATATATATATATATATATAAAATTATATACACACCCTAGCGCAACATGAGAGGCTTCGCCTTTAGTGCTGACGTCTGAGGTTCGATTCGCGAGAGTGGGTGCCGTGAGTGTGTACTGCCTGATGAGCCCATCAGGCAGTTGAATTTAGTTTTTACATTTCTATGGTGAAGAAAAATGTATGCAATGATGATTATATTTAACTTTCATTCCTACTAAACATATTTCTGTCGACCAAATAAAAATTACTTATATTTAAAATTTAAATAGAACTTGAACAAATACGATAGTTCATAATACCCACGCAGCACTAAGTGCACGTAAGATTAGGAGTCATCCGTTTTAACAAGCAGCGTATTGCACTGATACGAAATAGCCTGCCCATTTAATTATTTAGGAATGGATAGATAAATTAAGATTTTGTACAAATAATGATTTTAATTTTTCTTCCTCAATGGATTCTGGCACCCCCAGCAACAGCTGCTCGCACCCCAAAGGATATATATATATATAGATAGATATATACATATAGATAGATAGATAGATATAAGTGTATGTAAATGTGTTTCTTTATATACTGTATATGTATGTATATATATATACATATATATATATATATATACTGTATATATATTGTGGTCCCGGCCCTGGTTATGTTGGGGGCCTCGGGTGAAGGGCTTGGAAGCCCAGCCCTGTAGGGACCCGTGGCCACCGCCAGGCGGCACCCCAGTGCCTGAATATCCTGGGAGCCCAGCACTTCCGCCACACCAGGAAGTGCTGGGGGGAAGATGACAGGGGACACCCGGACGGCTTCCAGGTGCGCAACCGGCACTTCCGCCACACTGGGGTGTGGCTCTGGACGAATGCCGGGAAGCAGTTGGAGCCCATCCGGGTTCCCATTTAAGGGCCCGCCTCCCTCCAGTCATCAGCAGAAGTCGGGTGGAAGAGGACGGAGCTGGAGGGAGGACTAGAGGCGGCCAGGAGAAAGGCACTGGAACTGTGTGGCGTGGACATTGGGGGAATCGGTGCTGGAGGCACTGGGGTTTTGTGAGTGCACGAAAACTGTAAATATATTGTTAATAAATGTGTGTTGGGTGAACTTACGATGTCCGTATGTGTGTGTCCGGGCCAGCGTCCACAATATATATATATATATATATATATATATATATATATATATATATATGCCAGCAACACTCATGACAATGACAAAACAATTACATTGTCAATCATGTTACATTATTATTAAAATGTTTCCTGTTCATTTTCATTACTTCTTTAACACACTACTTCTCCGCTGCAAAGCGCAGGTATTTTGCTATATATGTATATGTATATATGTGTATATATATATGTATATGTATATATATGCATATATATGTATATGTATATATATATGTGTGTGTGTATGTGTGTGTGTCTGTGTCTATATATATGACAGCAACACTCATATCAGTGACAAAACAATTACATTAACAATCATCTTACGTTATTTTTAAAATGTTTCCTTTTCTTTTTCATAACTTCTTTAACACACTACTTCTCCGCTGCGAAGTATTTGGCTAGTATATATATAATCTTCATTTGGATCTTGATCTTTGTTTGTCTGTGAATGAATTAGAAGAAGAAGCACTAGATGGCAGTAGAGAGACAGCTAAAACATAGGCATTGCATTAAGAATCTCCTCCAGGCGTATACTACTGAAGACTGTAGTACTCCAGTCACACCTCAAAACACAGACATTCAAACTAAACAAATTGTTGTGCTTTAAATTAACTATAGATATCTTCATTTAGATCTTGATTTTTGTTTGTCCGTGAATTCCATGCATGCGTAGACCACCTTCCAGTTTAGTACGTTGTTGTTACTCACGGATGTCAATAATGTGCCGGAATAACGAAAGGGGTGGTGGACAGTGTTATGCTGTTTAGCTCCCACGGCCTGGTTAGAGAATGAGATTGCCGAAGATAAAAGGTACGTGCCTACGTAACATATGAATGAAAGAAAGACAGTGGGTAAAATGAATGACAACGTAACAGCACGTTCCGGAAATTATTATTGTTACGTTGTAGCCAGCGAGCGCTGCGCGTCTCACAGTTGTACCATGGCTTGCTCACATGTCAGTGAATTGATCCCTATTTATACTTTAAAGAGCCTGGATACCTATGTGTCCCCCTTTTATAACCATTGCTCCGTGTATATTGCCTTACTCTTTGGATTGCCACAAAGCAACCTGCGAGATTGGAGAAAGGTGGAGAAGACATTGTGAGAGGAAATGACAGCGTTGTGAAAATGAGACGGACTGTGAACAGAGAAAAGCAGAAATGCTGCCACACCACCACATAATTACGATTCAGACAGTGATTCCGAGCAGGCCATTCCTATCGAATCAATATCAAAGGGTCTTCTTTTGTAATTCTGCTTCCCTTATAAAAAATCATAATGCTGTGCGACGAAGGGCCCAGTTCACTACTGGCAGCTGCGTTTAAACAGGGAGCCCTTCACTGACAACTTTAACACGCGCAACATAGTTGGGCGCACATGGCTAGTATCACCCGCAGGGCATCCTGGAACTTGAACTTCAAGTTCTCAGCTCTGTTGGGTGCCATGGGTGCCACCAGGAGGAACTGTCAAAGGACCTAGGGACATATTCTTTCCTTATAGCCTGGAAGTACGAGATAGTCACGAGGATGGAAGCCCCGAAGTACTTCCGGCCTGAAGAAAATCTCAGTTCTTCGTTAGACCCAGAAGTACCACCTAGTCACATGGTCAGAAGGACAGAAGCACTTCTGGGTCAAAGACTATTTAAAGGACTGATGGGAACCCAGCAAGCAAGGCGGAGTTGGGTGGTAGTGGACAGAGCTTGCTGGGGGTGTAGAGGAGAGATTTGAATATTATTTTGTGTATTTGTTTATTGTGGTGGAGGTGCCAAGGGCACTGTACAAGAAGGCAAAAACTTTTTGGTTTTTTAAAGATGTGTTGTCAGTGTCTGTGTGTCAGGTTAAGCGCTGGTATAGCGCCATCTAGTGTTACTATATATATTGTGGCAGGTGGCTGGTGTTCATACCCAGCTGGGACGCCCCTGCACACTATATTCAGGGGAAGCATCCCTGGACATTGCAATACCTCCCCCTGGATGCTAGATGGCCTTCCCCCTGGGTTGGAGTGGTGCCTCGGTTTCCCACAGGGCTCCATAGGAATTGGAGTTGGGTACAGCCCTGTTGGGTCCCGCACTACCAGGGGGCGCTGCATTTGGGACTCCTGAGCCTGTGTGGGCAGGAAGTTCATCTTACCCTGAAGTGCAGCTGGAAATCGGTGATCAAGCACCTGGAGCACTTCTGGGTGAACTATAAGAGGAGCCAGTGACCACCACTCAGTGGCCGGAGTCGGGTGGAGGAAGACAAGGTTGCCTGGGAGGAGTGGTGGTGTCAAAAGAAGAGAGTGTTTTGTGGTGATTACTGTGCTTGGGACTGTGTTGTAGCTGGAGGGATTACGGGGAAGACGTGCCCTCCAGCTGAAGAAAATAAAAGTTTGGTTTATTTTTATACATGCCTCCGTGTCCAATCTGTGTCGGGTTGGGCGCTATATAGCGCTCTTCTTACAATTAATATAATAAAACAATATAATATTTACAGTATAAGGCTTTCCTTTTATTCCAGCTCGAGGCTTTCCCTGTCCTGCAAGTGAAAAGTTATGTCAGTTCTTTCGAGAAATTTTAACTTCTGATGACTTTTCGGGTAAACTTTCAGCAATGACCTGTGCTACATCTGTCAAATTCATAGATGAGGCAGCACTGCTTTGTGATCCCTATTGCTCCTGAGTGAAACACATGTATCTTGCAAAAGATTAAGTTGAGAATTAATGTCGGGCTGGTAATGTTTGGTAAGAAAAGGTGCTATACAGAATGATAGTTGAGGAGTTAATGAGACTTCAGCCAGGCTGTGTTGATCAAATTCAGAGGAGCAGAGGTGAGTTGGTGAAGGTCTACCTGATGTTTTTTGAACAGCAGAGCTTTTGTTTTCTCACCTTCTGTTGTTACCTTTTGCTAAATGCAATGGAATTCACTTTAGACTGAAAGTGACTTGTGCTTGTCTCATCTGCTCTTTCAGGCAGTGTTTGGCTCTTCCGCTCTCCTCTGCTGCCTTCCCACTCAGTCTTCTGCTTCTCAATAGTTCTTATTGAAATCCACTGTAAAGAGCAAACAGGGGGTGGTGGGGTTGTGGAAGACTAAAGCAAGAAAGAGACAGGAGGTGGGGAGCATGGGGGAGACAAGTGAGAGAATGTGAGAGTTGGCAAAATCACTACTCATCAGGTCAAATGTCTGAGGTGGGGGTGATAGGCTGCAGGAAGGAAGGAAGGAAGGAAGGAAAAAACATTATATTTTTATAGCACCATTTCTATGCAACAAAAAAAGAGAGAATGTGTAATCACCTGGATGGAAGAGAGAGGATGAGTGTTGTAAAGGAAGGAGCAATTTGAGCAAAAACAGAGAGAAATAGAAAGATGAGGCTTTTCATTACAGGTCATCATAAATTTTTTAAAATGCTGTCACCATAGGATGAAAGAATGGCCATTGACAGAATTCAAGAAAGGTGTTTAAGACAGATAACCACCTATTTGCCAACACAAGAGGGGTGCGGTCCATTCATATTCCATATATAACTGATGACGTATCATTACATGTGCCAAAAGCAGCAGCAAATGGCATAATGACTGGCATCTGTTAAACTGGGTGGAGCTAAGGAAGGGCTACTGTCATTGAGCTGCATCTTAATATATTTAGGGTACGGAGAGACACCCATGTGTCACCTGCATTGTTTTCAGGGTGAGGTGCCAAATCAAGTGTATGAAGGATACAACCAATTACTGCCTGAAACTATTGCCTCATCTCACCTTCTTGGGCACTGATTGCAGTGCTCCTCTCATGCTCTCAAGAACACATATACCAGCTGAGTGAACTTCAGTCTGTTGCATGACTTTTCTCCCTTGGGCACCATTTGAATGTCATATCAGGCAAAGTAAATAAGGCAAAGGTGTTGCTTCTGTTGTCAGCTTCTCTGTTTTATTAATTCAGACCCTCACTTTCCTTTCATTACATAAATACAATACTCTGCCAAAATCTTAGGTTAAGAAGGTGCCTGATAAAACTGTGATGAGAGTTCGGTGTAAATCTGACCCCTCTGCAGTGAGTAATGGCTCAGTCTGGCTTATAGTCCTCTGATTAAATGAGTTAGTGGGCATCAGAATTCATCGCCTCTCCAGTGGCAGAATCATCCTGCTGACGCCACTTTGGCACAGACACCCAGCCGTGGGAAGAGACCCTGAGTGTTTGTGTGTGCCTGAAGAGCTCCCACCTGAAGTGAATCACAGTGGCCACGCTGAATCACCTCATTCCCGTAGCTGGGGCACAGTCTTGCCAGTCTCTTGGGTATGATGAGGGGGAGTAAGAAGTAAAGTGAGAGAGAAAAGGCTTCTTGGCAATGGCCCAGAAAGCCCTTTATCATGTAAATAATTATGGCTGTGATCTAAACAGACTCTGTTTTTCAAAAAAGAATTCAACCTTTTAATGACAGCAGTAATCAGTGAGGAGTAACATAAGCAACAGAAGTTTGAAGAATAATGTGGTGTTACACTCCAGTGTATCAGGGAAAAAGTTCTTCTTGTGAGGGGTTATCTGGCTATCTAGATGTTGACATAAGTAAGGCCAGTGTCCCATACAAGACCCCCAGGACAGAGGGAGCAAAAACAGGGATCCTGTCAGTGTGGAAAGTCATGGACCACTAAGAGCCAGTCGTTCCAGACGGCATGTTGATACACAATGTCCACTGGCATCAGTGCTGGAGGGAATGGCAATCTGGTGAGAGGTGTAGTGGGGATTTAAAAATGCTCAGAAATTCAAATAGGCAAAGTAGAAATGAACTGAGATAAGAACCAAACAAAGTGCACTTATTTTCTGAAACATAGTTGTGTTAATGTTCTTTTTCTGTTATGTATTTGTGATATCTATTTTTAATATTTATCTTTTAAGGATAAGTTTGAAATGAATATTTAAAAGAAACAGTTCTCTGTCAAGTAAACATATATCCATCCATCCATTATCCAACCCGCTATATCCTAACTACAGGGTCACAAGGGTCTGCTGGAGCCAATCCCAGCCAACACAGTGTGCAAGGCAGGAAACAAACCCCGGTCAGGGCGCCAGCCCACCGCAGGGGTAAACATATATTCTAAGTAAAAATGGTAAAAAGAGGCATTGTTTTCAGGATTTTTACTTAGCCCCCTGTAATCTTTAGAAGATTCTGTTCAATGTTAATTCAGAATGTCAAATTTGTTTAGGTGGATGGTACAATGCTGCTGCTACTGGTATGGTTTTGAAGTGCCATCTCTAAATGCAGTCCGTCACTTCTAACATGGTTTAGAAGCGCCATTCTTGAACACGGCATATATTTAGATATTCTGTCTGTGATGGCAGAAGCAAGAGTCTAGTTGTATAAATGTCTGAATATCAGAGACAGGGAAAGTTTAGATCTTATGAGCGTTTTTCCTGGAATAATAATATTTTATTTATATAGTGCCTTTGCCATGCTCAAGGTGCTTCACAGAGTCTCATAAAGAAAGAGAAGGTATGTGTAACATTGGATACAGATGTTTCCTGAATAGAACACTATAACAGATATATGCTAGATATGCAAAGGCATTAAATAAAATAAAAGACAATAAATCAAAGTAACATACATTCAATACTAAAAGAAAGCCTAGCAAACAACATCATTTGTGATATGCCACACACACACAAACTATACTGACCATCTGGACAAAGAGGAAGACTGAAAGATGAGGCATAATATCAGGTTAAGTTAAAAGCCTTCCTAAACAGGGGAGTTTTTTAGTTGTTTTTTAAAAGAATGAATGGAGTCAGCTGATCTCATTAATCTCATTTCCAAAGTGTGGGTGCTATACAGCTGAAGGCCACTTCACCCATAGAGTGCAGGTTAATGTGGGGCACAACAAGACTGCCAGAATCAGAGGACCTTAGTGGGCAAACAGGAGCACGGAGATAGAAAAGGTCACTGATACAGAAATATACTTCCCCCATCAACAAGACTGTCAAGTGTAGATGGAGTAGATGAAAGCAGAAGAAGATCTGAGAAAACACTAGCAAGGATAAGACAGATATTTTTAAGGTTTCTGAATCAAGTTTGACGTTTACAGGTAAGAGTGGTAATGAGACCATGAAAAGTACTGCTTTATGATTGAAAAGGCCCAAATAACTGCTATTGGTGTTTCCAACAGATAAGCCAGATGTACAGATCAATATGACCACCAGAGTGAGTAGGAAAATCAACATGTTGCACCAAGTCAAAACAGTCCATTAAGGATAGAAATTCATTTCTCAGCTTACATTTAGTAATGTCATTATGGATGTTGAAATCATCAAGAAGAATGACTCTGTAAAGGGAAATTAAGTGGGTTAATAACTCAGTCAGATCAGATAAAAAAAGACGCATTGTATTTTGGGAGACGATAGAGAACTATCAGTAAGACAGGACCAGATTTTGTTATTAGCTTAAGAGTCGTACGCTTGAAAGACAATCGGCAGTCAATTGGGATTTTTTTTTAATTTAGTTCTTTTCTAACAATTACTGCAACTCCTCCTCCTCCTTGTCTTGAGCTGTGAGGCTCTGTGAAGTAAATGTATCTGGATGGTGTCGCCTCCATGAGAGACGTAAAAACACAATGCCAGTTATCTTTTAGGACATTCCAGTCTAGTCATTTGCTCTGATTAAACTGTTTACTATGAAGGAGTTTGTCACAAGAGTATGTTAGCATAGTACAAAGAAATTCTTATCCGATAGTATCAGAGAAACAGCACAGTATTTGACGCTGGCTTGCCGTAGCCGCTGTTTAATATAATAGAAGGCTGCGCGTTTAGTAGCTGTTGCTGGAGAGAAGTCCGGGAAGATACGAATATGGTTATTTTCATATATAACATCTTCCTTGTTTCTGAGGAGTGCCATCACCTCTAGCTTAAATGATAATCGTTCAAAACGAACTATAAAAAATCTTGGTCGGGGTCTGACGGTGTTTGAACCGCGTACGCGGTAAGCCGCTGCTATCTCAGATTCTGCTTTAAAGTCGTCCCCGATTATTTTAGAAAAAAGTTCAGCTGCGAATTTCACAGGGTTTGAACTTTCTCGATTCTCCGGCAGACCTTCAATTCTGACGTTATACCTTCTACTCCCATCTTCTAAAGCAGCCAGTCTGTCTCCAAGTTTTTCTCCGAGTTTTTTGCATTCGGAGCTGACATTTACTGCTCTTTCCTCGGCACTGGTAGCTAAATGTTCGGCCATTTCAATCCGATTCGTGAATGTCTCCTTGAAATCCTCCAATTGATCAGTAAGCGTGCTCAGTTTAACAGAGTTTTCCTGAATGCGCTCTTCAATTTTACCCAGCACCTGTCGAAGCTGAAGTTGCACCTCTTGACGCAGCCTTTCATTTGCCTGTTGGAATTCCTGTCGCAGCCATTCATTGGCCTGTTTCAATTCCTGTTTCAGTCTCTCAAGTGCCTTTGCCGTTGCTTTTTCATTAGCCTTCTCGCTTTTCTTTATATCTTGCGTGAGCTCAGCGAGCAACACCTTCAGTTCAGATAGTTCAATTGTGCCTTCTTGTACCATAGATGAAGCAGCAGACTTTGCTGTAGCCGGTGTCCCCGCTGCTCCAGGCTCGCGTAATTGCGTAATTGAAGCCGCAGACTTCACGGCCCTTTCCAGTTTCAGGTAATCTTCTACAGATCTGCACTCACGATCGCACCTTCGCTCCCCTTTTCGCTCTCAGCCGGCGACGAAGTGCGGACCATGGTCCCGAGAAGTCTGTGCTTTCGCCCATCTGAAAGGCCGTGTCTTGAACTGGGGCTTGCTGATTGCAGCTTGGATGTAGCTTTAGTTTTCGATTCTTTCGAACCCCCCTTCTTGTTGGCCATGTTTATATGTGCTTACATATACTGTAGCAGTCCCTCTCGGGTTGAATAAATACAGGATATCTCAGGATAATAAGCAAATAATATGAAAAATAACACCACTGCTAGCGGAGCTCCACTTCAGACGTCCATCTCTCGCATCGGACGAGACCAAAACCCCTAAACAAGTGTTTTTCAACGTGTGCATAATGAGAGCTACCCAGGTGTACCATATTGGACCACCTGTATGAGCTGATAAAGGGAGAAAGCAGCTGGGAAAATGCATCCAAAGTGTTTACCAAGTACCGCGTCTGAAAACGCCAATCTCCAAGCTGCTTTGTTTTTTTTTCCTGCCATCTCAGATATTCTCACCCCTTAAGAAAATTTAAGCATGTCTAGGAGGTTTAATTCTTCTATGGTTGGTAGAATTGTGATGTGATGTGATGTGATATGTACAGAAAACTGTACTCTACCTACACCTTTCCTCATGGCACACTCCATAGTTGCTATTTCACTTTAAAAATGGCACCATGCATTACTTGGATAGTTAAGGTTGATTTCTTTGCATAAATTAGCAAAGATACTGCAGACATGAATCATGGGTAGGGATAATTATTGCACTTCCGTTTTGTTGAATTTTGTCATTATATTAGGGCAGTCAGCACTTTGGGTTTTGGGTTAAATACAGAGGTGTAGATACTTATTTTGTTTTCAGTGCCACTTAGAGAAAACATATTTTGCACATGTATGATATGACATTGTTTCATTCTTCATAAAGAAACATGACATGAAGAAGAAAACAGAGATTGTAATTTTTACCTTTGCCACATTTCTTTAGTATTGCTCCAGGACTACCATAACCCCATTCCTGCACCTATGTTGGTATGTATAAATCAAGGAAATGAATACCAGTACCAAGTACTGACATGTGGCAAGGCATTGTGAAACGTGTAATTTGAAACTTTTAAATAAAATTTTATTTCTCAACATTTAAAGGTAGTATAAAAAATATGGTGCTGGATGTGTATGTAATTCTTTAGGTTCATATTTAACTTAATTATTGTTTTGTAATGTTAAAAAATAATTGCATGAAAATGCTGCCCTGACCAAAGCACTGCCTGATGTGATTGCTTCGTTGTCGGTCCTGGATGTAACAATATTAACTTTCCCAGGCCTAATTTCTACTATTACATTTTAGTTTCTTTTTCATTTTGAAGTAGTTTAAATTAATTACGTCATGATGCCATTGTTTTTTGCCCACAGTTTTGTGGTCATTTGCTTATCGTTTCTATGGCATTGGTAGATAAGGTTATCCAGAAGTGCATGGAGCATAACGTTGAGATTCAAGGTTGTTTACTTGTAGAAATCCAATAGGAATACATGAATGCAAGACAGTACAGTAAAGAACACTTAGATAACTAGATAGTATGTGGATGGATGTTTAATGTATAGTTTACTTATTCTAACTGTGGCACACATTATTGACAAGACAGACTGCAGAGGGGTTAAAACTGTTCTTAAACCAAGAGGTGCTAGCTCACCTATAGCCTGACCTCAGTAGGGTCACACAGAATTGCGTCAGTCTTATTTTTGCAGCATTTTCTATATATGAATGGCATTGTGGGAGGAATTGAAGCACTGGTACACTGTATCTGCTTCACCACCCTTTGTAGTTATCTCAGCTCCTGGGCTTGGGGCTTTGGTGCCAGACTATGATCACACCTGTCAGTTCACTATTAATAGTGCTGCGGTAGAAGCTCACCGATATTTGCCTCTGCATTTCACATTTCCTGAAACATCTGTGTTTTTTGACAATGACAGTGACGTTTTGTGTCCAGTTTAGATTCTCTGAAGTGTGCAGACCAAGAAATTTGAAACTGCCCACTCTCTACTACTGCCACATCAATGAAGACTGCTGAGTGGTTTACTATTCCCTTTTTGCAATCCAGAATCATTTCTTTAGTTTTGTTGGTTTTCAAGGTGAGCTTGTTGATATGATACCAGTCAGCCAGATTGTTAATCTCCTGATGGTATGAAGACTCATTGTTGTTCTAATGAGACTGGTAATGGTGGTCTTGTCAGTAAATTTATCACTGAGTCAAAGTGTAAAGGTCAACTTTGTGCAGTTCCTGGTTGTCCAAGATTTTGGATTAGTCAAAACAATTCACACTTTCTTTGACTTCCTGGCTTTAGACTGTTATTCATAATGTACTTGACTACAAATTTGGATTTTGTTCTGTCTTTGATACATCAATTGTTTGGTTTTATAGGTGCAGATCATGCCTGTTCATTGGCTTCAATTCATCATCTGATCTTTTTTCTCTAAAATTCTGTCATTCCCCTTTCTCTGGCAGTGTAGGTTTTTAGCCTTGGATTATGGATTTTTTATTTGGCACCTTTTAAGTTACCTCTTTTGAGGCAATTTTTTGTGTTTTGCCCCTTTTCTTTGTTATTACATGCTATTTAATAGGTCATTGTTTTTTGTGTTTAGGCCAGGAGTTTCACAATTCCCGTCTCTCTTCTAGGATTTATACACTTTAATATTTTGAGACTTCCAAAGCAGGCTAAAGATTTAAGGCCAGGCCTATTTTGTGCGTTAGAATAGGGGTCACCAATTCCGGTACTGGACGACCACCGTGGCTACAGGTTTTTCCCTGTTTGTGCTGCCAGTTAACCTCTTGTGAATTCATGTTAATTGAGTTTCTTTTCTAAGATTTGTTTCCCTGAATTTCTTCATTGTTCCTTTGAATTGAGTCATTTCTTTCCTTAAAGGCACCCAAACAGAAATGAAATGTGACGTGAGTGAGCCAACAGAAGACCAACTAAGTGAGGGCATCAAACTCCAACCAATTTCACTCCAACCAGCTGCTTAATGAAATGCTGATTCTTGTTGTTAATCAAACCTGTTCTTTATTTCCATGGCTTTGTGCTGCTCTTGTGGTGCATTAGCAGACATTTCTGAAATTGTTGATTTTTTTTTTCTTTTCTAAGAACTCTTTTAAAATGTTTTGTGGATCTGAGCAGATCAGCATTCCTGAGACATTCACCTTTCTTTATTTTCAGATATTGTGTGATGGACACCAGTTGTTTTGGTGCATTTTGTATCTCATTATTGTTTGGCTGCTAATTAAGGAAAAAGAAACAATCAAGGGGTCTGAGTCTTCAAGAGCAAGTCAATTAAATTTAGTTCAAAAGAAGTAAATTAGCAGTAAAAACAGGTCATTCATTAAGAAAAGGGTTAGAATGAAAACCTGCAGCCACGGTGGTCCTCCAGGACTGGAGATGGGGACCCCTGCTTTAGAATCAGTATTTCTGGCTTATTCTTCAGTTTTTATGATCCAGCACCACATAAGACTGACGGCTGTAGTTCCTTGAGATGGCAAATAAGCACCGCTTCACAAGATGCATTATCACACTTTTATTAAGTTTTAGCTCCCTACTAAGTTACCTTTTGCTTTTTTCCACTTACCAAATAGATTTTCAGTATTAATGCTGGGGCTTTCTGTGCTGAAAGACCGCTATTATGTTATTTGTGTGAAGTTCATTGTTATAATTTTTTCAACGATTTTACATTTAAAAACTCCGGTCAAATATCATTTTAAGGGGAATCCTATTCCAGCTTTTTACTGAGGCTCTGAAACTAAAGCCCCATAATATCACCATCCAAAGACTGAAGAATGCTTGTGGCTCACTTAGGAAGGATTGCCTTAGTCAATCATTATTTTATTTAAACCCTGCACAATGAATGTGCTCTCAAAGAGATCTGCAAATTGTCATTTCAGAAAGAATCATTTAAATGTAAAAGCAAATGTAGGCAAAGTTGAGACAAAAGTATATTGCATAAGTAAAAGAAGATTTAAGGATGAATTTGGGTCTTTTGCTTAACTACTTACATGCCCCTCACCCAATCATCCCACCAATAATCTCAGCATTTTAGAAACAAAGCAGCAGGGGCATGAGAGTGACAGGAATGGATAAAGCAGCCCACAAAGTGTCCAGAGGCCAACACAGTACAAAATCATAAGAAGTCTAAGAAAAGATGAAATGTCCAAGGAGGGTCTCTTCATATTTGGAAGTGTGCTTTTCCAAATTCAGAATGAGAACCTGCCTTGATGTCATTGCACTTTTCTAAAAGAAAATGATGTCTGATAATGCAATAAACACTTATTATATCATACCTTCTGCCAGTTAAGGACAATTGTTACTGCAGATTGGCATGATGGCCAACATTTTAGTTTGATTCCTATCCTGATCACTATCTATGTTAAATTTTCACAATCCCCTGTGCCTATGTTGATTTTCTTCTTTCTTCTGTAGTTTTGCTCCCTCATTCCAAAGAGGTGTGGAGTTAGAAAGTTTGGTGACACAAAAATGGACTTTGTTGAACCAGAGCAAGTTGTTTTGCTCTTTAAATGGCCTATCATCAATCCTGTGATGCTGCCTGGATAAGCTCAGGTCCTTCACAGCCCTAAATTTAGATTAAATGAGCAATGGATGAATGGTAGAGTGATTGTAGATTTGATTTTTGGCTTCTGCATTGCATCTGACACTGCTGGGTAGGGATTAGCCTAAGTACTTGTAATATAATAAAATTAACTAATTTTCAGATTAAAACTATATGCAGCCATCTCTTCCAGAATGTTAACATTGTTGCTTTTAGATCATTCCTCTCTAGCTTTGGCTTTATGCATGGGGTGGTTGTCTTCTTGGAAAACAAATATTCCCCCAGACTGTATCAGGTTTTTCTTCAGTATTTTTTTTCTTCATTCCTTTTGCTTTCTACCATCACAAGCCTTCCCAACTCTGATATGGAGAAGCATCTCCAGAGCATGATGCTGCCATAACCATGTGCATTGTTTGGCTTACACCCAGCGTTTGTGTGTCTGCTTATACCCCTTCAGCGATATCTTTTACAGGTAGCAAAACTTTACTCTGAGTTGTAACTCGAAACACAGTTCTCAACAAAACGTTGCAAGATATCCAAAATCGCAGCAAATCTGTCATTTTTCACACGTTCTGCATGGGTGTCTTTGTTGTCAAAGCGCAAATGTCACATGATAGTTTGATAGGTGTCAGGTGACATTGTATCTTTGATTGCCGGTACAATAAATAGTTCTGAGAAAGCATCAGCCACACCAACTGTGGTAATCGCTGCTCTTGTGAAAAGAATGGAGATAAACACCATAAACTCAGAGAGGGAGAGGCAAGTTTGTTGTACCACATGAACATCACTGAGAGAATAAAACTGAATAATAAAAAAAAGCTCTAACTTTTACAAGTAGCCAAAATTTACACCGGGTGTTACAAACTCAAATCAAATGTATGTTTTTATTATATTATAGTGATAATAATAGCAGTGCACTACTCAAAAAGGAGAGTGCCCAGACTTGTACCTGGAATCTTTTGGTTTTAAGGCAGTGGTTCTGACCTCTGCACCATCCAAGAAGATATATCAACTTTATGTTGATTGACATTTGAGCTTGGGTTTGTAACTTATTGACATCAACATGTAAATTGAATGATTTTTTTTTTTTACTTTGATTACTTCTTTAATAAAAGCACACATGTTTATTTGATATTTGGACCCAAGTCTTCACACATTACACCATCCATCCATCCTGTTCCGCTTATCCGAGGTCGGGTCGCGGAGGCAGCAGCTTGAGCAGAAATGCCCAGACTTCCCTCTCCCCAGCCACTTCTTCTAGCTCTTTCAGGAGAATCCTGAGGCGTTCCCAGGCTAGCCGGGAGACATTGTCCCTCCAGCATGTTCTGGGTCTTCCCCGGGGACACCATCGGGTTGGACGTGCTCGGAACACCTCACCAGGGAGGCGTCCAGGAGGCATCCTGATCATATGCCCGAACCACCTCATCTGACTACTCTCGATGTGGAGGAGCAGCGGCCCTACTCTGAGCCCCTCCCGGATGACTGAGCTTCTCACCCTATCTTTAAGGGAAAGCCCTCCGATCCTCGGCTACAGAAGCTGGCACATTATACACTTCATGTCATTATTAGTATAACATGGAAAAAGTTTGTTTTAGGTTTGTGTTCAGCATTTCTTGCCTCATATTTCCTTTCATCTTACACTTACACAGATCATTGTAGACATAGAACACACATGAAATGCATGCGTTCTAAAATAACAAAAAAATTTTTACCTTATACAACTCCAGGTACCTCACACAGAGATAAAGAGACTTGAGCTGGGAGAACTTTTTGTCCAAGTTGAGCTGCGGCAGTGGGGACATGGGATAGCAAGCTGCTTGTAGCTTGTGCTGATCGACACATTTGCAAAACAAAAGACACTGATGAGGAGATGTGCGAAGGAATTTAAGGTGGTCCGAGATTACGAGCTTTTTAGTACGCTTCAGGGATTCTAGTGTTAAAGAGTCATTTTCTCTGGATTAGTGTCAAAAAGTCCTAATTAATCCTGTTTGATTGAAGGTTGTATAACAATAAAGAGTGAAAATTTCCAAGGAGGTTAACAATTCCTTTTATGCATTTTTACACATACTTTATAGTATGTATCAAATGAGGAACTAAACTAAGTGGGTCAGAGAATGTGATTTTTAAATGGATGTGTAAGAAAAAAATGTAATATTACTACTAAGAGTGTAACTCTTATACTTATTACATTCTCTGTTGAGTAAATGAGTTGTTTTTCAGAATGATATTGTGACTGTAATAAGATAAACAAGAAACTTGCAGGCGATATTGAAATAATGTGCTTCTAATTGCGTATTTATTTTCTATTGATACTGTAACACCTAATAGCATGTTTACTCTCAAAATAAATTATTGTTCTGAGCAACATCTAAAATGTGCTCACGTTATTGCTGAAGATGATTGAATTACCAAGAGTTATTGCATTTTCTGCAAAATATTAAAAGTGAGTTGAAAAAAAATGTTGGCAAAGAAGCAAGTCAGTCAGGCCTCAGGTGAGTCATTTCTAAACTGAGTTTTTGGTGTCATTTTCAATGTGTACGGTATCAACCAGCCATCACAAAATGGGGCACACCATGACAGGGACACATGGCACTGTCATCATCCAGCGTGAGGAAAGGATGAAGCCTGAAAAGTTTGTCTTTCTCTAATTTTAGAATCCACAATAAATCAGACTGAACAGGGAGCTGCTGACACCTGGTGGTCTGACACAATCAAAAAATAGTTCTATTTCCTGTGAAGTCAAGAATACCAGTGTGGAAATGTTGTAACAGCTGTTGATGTAAACCATTACCCCTAAAACAGATAATAAGGCTTTGTAGGTATGTAGCATGAACAAATCAGTTTTTCTAAAGTACACTTTAGAAGGCAGAAAGATTGGGGCAAGCATGAAGGACAATACGTTGTATAATAAGTGTCCCTAATTACAAATGAGGCAGTTCAAAAGGCATCGTATGAGCATGGAACCCATATTACAGTCAATAACATCTCATTAATGCTTCTGGGCTTAGCATCTCACCTTCTTCTATCCAAATATTGAGGCATATTCATATTTTTATGGTGTACAAAGGCTACATTGACTGTATGGCTGTGGTAAAATCTATTTGAGGTCCATGGCAATGCTGAGTTTATATATATATATATATATATATATATATATATATATATATATATATATATATATATATATATATATATATATATATATAGTGATAGACAGCCTGGAGCCCTGCCCTTCTAGGATGTCTGGTGGAAGGAAGAACCGGGAGTGGCACTTCTTTTCCCTGGGTACACGGCCAGTCCTTTATCCATGGGGGATGCCAGGAAGTGTTAACACACCAGGGATGGTTTATGCTTCCAGGAGCAAGGGCAGCACTAACACCACACTGGGGAGTGCTGCCGGAAGTCAGTCATCAGGCACCAAGAGCACATCCGGGACTGAATAAAAGGGGCCACCTCACTCAATTCGGGGGATGCAGTCGGGAGGAAGCAGACAGAGCTTGGTGGAGAGGAGTGAAGGCGGAGAAGGACCGTAAAAAGTACTGCAAAGGGTGATTGGTGCGGGAGGAACCGTGTGCTGTGTGAGGAAACTGTAAATAAATGTGTGCTTTTGTAGTCATGAAGGTGTCCATCTATGTGTGTCCGGGGCTGGCTTCCACTATATATATATATAGTGGCAGAAGGCTGGGGGCCAGACCCAGCCGGGACGCCTGGAAGGACTGGTAGGCAGTTTATATGTTCTGCAGGCCATGAGGGGCCAACCGCCCTGGACAAGGAAGGGACCACGGGGACGGAGCAAGAAGGCTCAAACCCACTGGGGCCTGTGTAGCCCAGGAGATCTACACTTCCGCCATACCTGGGAAGGTGGAGGAAGGACCTTCTAGGGACACCCAGAGTGCTTCCGGGTGCTCATGTGGCTCTTCCGCCACACCAGGAAGTGCCCCCAAAAGCATATTAACAAGCACCTGGAGCACGTCTGGGTGACTATAGAGGGGGCCACTTTCCTACAGTCAGGGAGCAACAGTCGGGAGGTGGAGGAGGATGAAGCTCAAGCGAGACGAGGAAAGGCAACCCACAGACGTTAAAAGGCCCATGTAAGGGTGTTTGGTGCTGTAAGCACTGTGTGTGTGCATGACTTGGTTCTTGGGGACTGTGTTATGAACAAACGTGTGTGTTTTAAGAACTACCGGTGTCCGTCTGGTTATGTCCGGGCTGATTATCTCACAGTGGCACCCAACGTGGGGCTCTCCTCCTGTTACAAGGCGGGGACTCCTCAAAAAAATAATTTTGTGAACAGCCCGGCACAGCGGACCACCAAACACACACTCCGCGTTGGAAGAGCAACTCACCCAGTAACCACCGGCAGTTCACCGAAGCGCCACCTTCAACCCGATGGGGGAGAGGAGCAGCAGGCGAGGCACGAGAGCCGTGCACTCTCCAGTGTTCGCCGTCACCATGAAGAATGCAGTTGGCACATCAAAGCAAGTGGCCGCTAGGAGGCAAGTAGCGCCAAGAGACGGGATCCAGGAGGTGAGTCCCAGGCCCTATGGCAGTGGGCCCACAGGGATCAGTCATGCCAGGCCCTGTGTTTGTGTTTCAGGAAGGGACTGCCTGGATCCGCGTCGCTGGCCGAGCTGTGCCAATCCTTATAGCGAAGCCGGGGAGGCGACACTAAGAGAAAGGGAGGATCCACCACATCTCGAGAAGCCTTCTTGGGGAATGTGTTATGAATAAATGTGTGTTTTAAGAACTGCCGGTGTCTCTCTGGTTGTGTCCGGGCTGATTATCTCACTATATATATATATATATATATATATATATATACTAGCAAAATACCCGCACTTCACAGTGGAGAAGTAGTGTGTTAAAGAAGTAATGAAAAAGAAAAGGAAAATCTTGAAAATAACATAACATGATCGTCAATGTAATTGTTTTGTCACTGTTATGAGTGTTGCTGTCATATATATATATATATATATATATATATATATATATATACACACACACATTATATATACAGTATATATATCTACAGCTATATATATATATCTAATATCTATGTATATCTATATCTATATCTATATCTCTCTCTATATATATACACATACATACTGTACATACATACACACACACACATTATATCTATATCTATATCTATATATATATATATATAGCAAAATACCCGCGCTTCGCAGCGGCAAAGTACTGCCTTAAAAGTTTTATTAAGAAGAAAACTAAACCTTTTTAAACTGAGGGAAAATATACCAATAATTATTTGTTAAGGATCTCTTTGTATACCACATTTTGAGTTCGGCCCTCCGGTTGTAATATGACCAAGCTGTGCGCTGAGCTTACTCTTAAGCATGCAAGTACAGTTGGCCATGTGAACAGTAATCTTGTTTCAAATCTCACAGCTTGGGTTGCTGCTGTCATAATCGGTTTGAGATTCATGGTTTGTTTCAATTTCGACAGTATTTGTAGGACTTGTGTTGAAGAGACATTCGGCATCTGTCAAGCGTTGTAAGTATACAACCAGTTTGATCGATAACTTCACATCCAGCTTTTGAGAGTTTAAACATTTATAAACATCAAAGTGTCCACTACTGAAATCGTCACCTGTGGATCTAAGATGTTTAAGAGGCATTGGCGGTTGTCCAAAGGTGTAAAATATTTGGCCATTTTGGTACACTTGAAAGTGACAACCGAACAATTCAGAGGCAGCCATCAACTCACATGCAGATGCATAGGTGAAGGGCTTAAGCATTTCACTCTTATAGTGCTCCTGTGTAGTATAATTATCTCCTGTACCATCAATCCACACCTTGAACCTGTCCCAGTCATTCAATACATAAGACACAATGTTTCTCCAGATATCAAGAGTGAGCCTGATATGGCCGTGCAATATGTAACAAAGAGAATGGAAAAGATAGGTGCCAACTCCGGGCATGGAAACCACTCGGTAAGTGACAGTTCTTTGATCGATGGTGATCACCTCGATAGACATGCTAATGCGGGTATGGTTGGAATGATAAAGGAAATGGGTACCTGAGCAACGTAAAGTAAATCTAAAATACCTACACAATAAATATAATCATAATAAATGAACAATAAAACAGCGGAGAAGCCGTGGATTAAATAAAAAGGCTGCAGGCAATGAAGGGAATGTAGAGACAGGAGCGACGGACGGCCTTATATAGGCAGGTAGCCAACAACGTGGGCGGCGTTGGGATGGGGGACCCAATTCCACCTCACACGGTGACTGAGCTGCAGGCTATGGACGTATATATGTACGTAAGTAGGATTCAGTTAGCGTTGGGAACCTGCGTACCAAATTTCTTGAAGATGGGCCCATAAGTAACAAAGACCGTTGAAAAGTTCAATATGACGGCCGACAGTGGCATCATACCACCGAAATAAGTACCAAATTTCAGCCTTCTACCTACACGGGAAGTTGGAGAATTAGTGACGTTGGAAAGTTCAATATTGCGGCCGACAGTGGCGTCATACCACCAAAATAAGTATGTACATTGGTTTCGGTTAGCGCAGGGAAGCCGCCTTACAAATTCCGTGAAGATGGGGCCATGAATAAGAAAGTTCAACATGGCGGACGTTGTTGACCGTTATGGCCGTTATGCGTAGAATTTCGAAATGAAACCGGCTTAACTTTTGTAAGTAAGCTGTAAGGAACGAACCTGCCAAATTTTAGCCTTCTACCTACACGGGAAGTTGGAGAATTAGTGATGCTTGGAAAGTTCAATATGGCGGCCGACAGTGGTGTCATACCATCGAAATAAGTACGTACATCGGTTTCGGTTAGTGCAGGGAAGCCGCCTACCAAATTTCGTGAAGATGGGGCCATAAATAAGAAAGTTCAACATGGCAGACGTTGTCGACCGTTATCGACCTTTATGACCATTACGTGTAGAATTTCGAAATGAACCCTGCTTAACTTTTGTAAGTAAGCTGTAAGGAATAAGCCTGCCAAATTTCAGCCTTCTACCTACACGGGAAGTTGGAGAATTAGTGATGAGTCAGTAAGTCAGTGAGTCAGTGAGTGAGTGAGTGAGTGAGTGAGTGAGTGAGGGCTTTGCCTTTTATTAGTATATATATATATATATATATATATATATATATATATATACTGTGGTATATGGCTGGCTTGTCATCCCAGCCAATACCCCCAGGCCGCCAGATGGAGCCCTCCCTGCAGTAAGGAGGTGCCCCGAAGACCAGCAGATAATCATGGACTATGTAGGTTTTATACACGACCCTGCTGGATACCACAGGGGCTGCAAGAGGGAGCTGCAGGCAGGACTGAAGAATCATTTGTGCCCTATAACCCGGAAGTGCATCATAGGAAGAGCGACGTGCTTCCGAGGTGAGAAGAAGGACTAATACCTGACCTGGAAGTGATAGAGAATCACGTGGACTGGGGATTGGGAACACTTCCGGGTCAGGAAGGACAAAAGGACTGTGGGAGCTCCCAGACGGGGAGTTGAGCTGGGTGGAAGGGTGGCAACGCCTCTGGAAGTTGGAGGATTGTATTTGTGATTAGTTTTTTGTGATTTATGAGTATAGTGGAGGAGAGGGTGCTTTGTGCACTGTGGCATTTAAATAAAGTTGATTATTGGACTTTTACCTGGTGTCTGGAGTCTTGGACAGGGGTTCAAGGGAGTGATGCAGCCCTAATCTGTCACAATATACATACAAGCAATGTACTCAGGTGGTAATATTAACGAGTGGCCCCAGGGTGTTGATGAGGGAGTTAGTGCAGCCCACATTCATGTGCAGACTTCTTTGTTCAGCCGATCTTCTCATTAGTACTCTGGGATGTGTAATTAGGCACTTCCACCCGTTAAGGTATAAAGGAGCCTGAGTATAAGAAAGAATGCAAAAGACTGGAGGTTAAATGGATAAAGATAAAGAAAAAGAGGCAGGTTCGTGGCTGAGCTGGTGCAATAGTGGGGAGGGAAGTGGCCCCAAGAGAAATGTGGGCAGAGTCCCTCCTGCTGAGCACCCAAGGCAGAGGAGAGGATGAGGCATAGCGAGAAAGGAGCGGCACTAAAGTCTATAGGATGGTGATGGGAACCAGAGGTGAATTTTGAGGAATGACTGCACTTCCTGGTGGATGTTCACCCTTGCCGAGGAGACCTTAGTTTGAGAAAGAAGCACCAAAGCTTCTGCTGGTGTTAATGAACAGGTCCTGGTAGTGCTTTTAACCCCATTTTATCGTTGGATTATTTATTGATGATTTTTAACCTCTATAAGAACATTATTTTTATTCTGGATTATTTATAGATGTTTTTATTTAAGAAGAGTCTGCACTGAACTTTGTTTAATTGTGCATACTGTTTGAATTGTTAAATAAAAGCACTAAGCACTTCACACCTTCTCTTGCTATGTATGTGTGTCCTCATTACTCAGTCCATCCTCAGTTTATATGTATCAGTGTCTTAAATTCAGGGAGAAGTATGCCAGCTGTGGGCAACCCATGCCTCACAGTCACATCCGAGGTCCAGTAAGGTAAAATACAGTTGTTGTTGTTGGGTCCTTCTAAGGTACGTCACATCTTCTATGTAAATATACTCCCAAGCCAACTTGACTAAAACCACAGGTTGTGATTTGAGCTCAGAACTTCCCCTGGTGAATTCCACATTAGTTGGTCCAATGACGGCCTACTTCCAAAATTTCTAGTCTAGTTTTTCTATTGTGCCCCTGGTGCTACTCTCTAGCTCACATTAGTTATCTACAAATCCCACGCTGCCTGAGATTTGGGCACACTTCTGAGGCTGAATCACTCACTGTGTTACCTGGGCATAAATAAATCAAGCGTGATGAACAGCCGCTTTCCGTTTAACGACATCTCGCTAAACATTTATTTATTTGCCTTTTCACAGATTGTTGATATTCAAGAAGGATAATCTGTCAGATGGTGTTACATGGCACATCAGGCCTGCAGAGCACTCTTAGACAAATTCTCAAGATCTTTCAGAGTGTCAGCTTGATGGATCATTTGGGACTAAATGTTTTTAGATTTTAAATATAGAGTAAAAAAAGAATAATACAGCAAAATGGTTACTAATATGATCAATCAAAGGAAATGTTAGCCTCAAGGTCAGAATGCTTACAAGGGCCATGAATGTGTTTAGGTGGTATAGAATGTCAGCTTTCATCAATTGTGCAAATGTGTGCTAATGAGTGAACCTTGGCAAGCCTGCAGTTGGAACATCCTATTATGCTGTGCCACATGGGCCCTGCAACAGGCCTGGAGGGATAGCATTGCTTAAAGCTTACAGTCTGCCAAAGGCCTACAGGATTGACACAGGCATAAGGGTTTGACGGTCCAGTGTGTAATAGCACATAGACCCTGGTATGAGCCTGTAGATGTGACAATCCACTCTATTGTGCCACTTAGTCCCTGATGAATGACTGACTGGAGGAATAGCACTGCTGGTATTAAGGGTTTAAAGGTTTAACACAGGTATCAAACACAGGTTTATAAGCTTGTAGCAGAGTCCCGTTGTCACATTACAGTGACTTGCCACATTTGGAGCCCTGTGCCAGGAACCACATAATGTTTTTAAATGTAGGTTCAAATTTTAAAATATGTTAGCTGTTACCTGGCTTTGCCCGAGAGATTCTGTAAAACAATGGGCTTCAGTTATAGCACTGTCAGTTAAACAGATGTATTAGAAATATACAATGTTACTAGCTAAGTTCCTTTTCTGTATACAATATTTGTATTTTTTTACCAGGTACTAATATTATTAGTTGACTGGAGCTTCTTACTGTTGAACATGCTACATACAGGTCTTCATGAATAAAACGTTTCTGCCTTTGAATTTGGCTTTTGTTGATTGTTTTAGCAGAACACAGTTTTACAGGAAACTCTGCCTGGCATGCAGTCGAAAATTATAGAGCAGTTGCTAAACACATTTTAGGTAAGCTTTGCTTAACTTTCCTTCATCCACTTCACATTTTATTTTACATGCAGTATATCTTTTTTATGTACCGGACACCTCATCTTTTTCATTCATCTTCCGCCCCAATTATCTCCTCTATTAGTTTTCAGCATTGAGCCAAAAATGGCTCTGTATATTAGCATAGCCTAGTTATTACAGCATTATTATCGACAAATAAAAGAAAAAATAGGTCAGCTAATTTTCTTTTTTCTATAGCATCACCAAATTTAAATAAAATCAGTCAAACTGTTTTTAAAATTTATGGGCCATTTACGCATTGTTCACAGCTGTAGCTCTCCTGCATTGTTATTTTGTTGTGCTGACAGTCCTGGCTGATGTTGACAATGCTCAAACCATGTACTGTATATAAATAAAAACACACAAATTCCAATCGACTGCTGTCAGTCATGTCACATAGCCATGAATCAGATACATATCCGAACTAGGACCACATATGAAAAATCTGATTTGAAAAGATCCATACAGCCATGAAAACATCATATTTGAGTCACAGTAAGACAAGTCACTTCAGCCTGGTAATGTGAACATTGTGAGCGACAGCCTGAGCACAGACAGACAGACACTGGATGTTGAATGCCACACAGGATTATTAAACTGTTTACAATGTCCAAACAGTCCTGCACCACACACAGTGCTTCAGCACCAAACACCCTCCAATACATGTCCATGGACCACCTTTCTTCTCTCCATCGCTGGAGCACCCGCCTCTTACTCCTCGACTGTAGGAAGGAGGCCCCTTTTATAGTCATCTGGACATGCTCCAGGTGCTCACTGACGTTCTTCCGGCGGCACTCCCTGGTGTGGCGGAAGTGCCGCATAAGCATCCGGAAGCACTCTGGGTGTCCCTGTAAGGTCCTTCCTCCACCTTCCCAGGTGGGGTGGAAGTGCAGATCTCCCAGGCTTTATGAGGCTTGGGGCGACCCCTGGCAGTGGGCATGAGCCCCAATGGGTTTGAGCCTCCCTGCTCTTTCCCCATGGTCCCCTCACTATCCAGGGCAGTTGCCCCCTCATGGCCCGGGGGACGTATAGATTGCCTTCCAGTCCTTCCAGGCATCCCGGCTGGGTCTGGCCCCCAGCCTCCTGCCACAACATATACACACACACACTAGGGGGTTCGCCCCCTGCTTGTTTCGCTCGCCAACCCCCCTGGCGTACGCTACGCGCCAGCCACTTCACATCTCTGCCGCTCCTGTTGTGAAGAGGGGGGATGAATGCACCCCAAGGAGTTGTGTTTGTTCCTCCAAAACCCCCTCTTAAACAGTGATACAATGGGAAACAAAGTTTTTTTTTTTACCTCCTCAGTGCTGAATTGACACTGCTGCCATGCCGTGTGATCTGCATCTCGTGCGGCACTTCAAACATTTAAAAGCCTGTACAGCAGCTGTCCTACTCTTTGTCTTTTATTTCTGGCCCCAGGCATAGTTAAATCAATCAATCCTCTTCGTCCCTTGTGGGACATAAGGCTTCAATGAACTCCCTCCATCGCATGCGGTCCTTTGCAGCATGTTGTGCTTCTCCCCATGACAGGTTCATCTTTTGAAGCGCTTGTACCACCATTCTACACCAGGTGTTTTTGGGTCTTCCAGTTTTTCTTTTTCCAGGTGGTGTCCATCTTAAGGCAACTCTTGGGATGCGGTTTTGGTCCATCCTTAACACATGTCCGAGCCATCTTAAGCGTCTTATTGTAATGTCCTTGGTGATGCATTGACTACTTGTTCTCTTATATAATTGTTGGTTTGATATTTTGTTGGGCCAAAAGATCTGGCAGATTCGTCTGAGACATCTGCTGTGGAAGACCTCAAGTATCCTCATGTCTGTACTGACCACACGCCAACACTCTGAACCATACAGGAGGACGGACTTTACGTTGCTGTTATACAGGAGCATCTTTGTTTTTAGGCTGTATTGTTTAGACCTCCAGATGGAGTGGAGTTGGGAAAAGGCACCCTGAGCCTTTCCCAGCCTTGCTCTAATGTCTTTCTGGACAGCCCCGTCCTTGCTGATAAGGCTGCCAAGGTAGGTGAAGTCCTCCACAAACTCGAGTGGTGCTCCATTCACTTGGATGGGTGCTGTGGGGATGGAGTTTATGCACATCACTTGGGTTTTGGAGGTGTTGATGTTCAGTCCGGCCTGTCTGGCATATTTGTGAAGCCTGCATGTTGGAGTGGTTTGTTGAAAGGAGAGCAAGGTCGTCTGCAAAGTCAAGGTCTTCCAATTGAGAGGACAGGGTCCATTGGATGCCTCTAGGTTTATCTGCTATTGTGTTGGTTGTGATCCAGTCTGTTGCAAGTAGAAAGAGTATGGGAGAGATGATGCACCCTTGTCTCACTCCAGACTGCACAGGGGACCATTCAGTGAGAGTGTTGCCCATAAGAAAACTACACTCAAATTTTTCATAGAAGATTTTTATGATTGTAATTATCTTATTTGGGATTCCATAGTACTGGAGTATCTTCCAAAGAGTGTTACGATGGATATTATCAAATGCTTTTTTGAAATCAACAAAGTTGATGTACAGGAGCGTGTTCCATTCTAAGCACTGCTCTAGGATGTTTCGCAGTGCAAAGATCGATCTGGTCAATACATCCTCTTCTTTTCCTAAAGCCTGCTTGTTCTTGTCTAAGCTTGGAGGCAATGGCTGGCTCCATTCTGTTAAGGAGGACTCTGCAGAACACTTTGCTTGGGATGGACAGAAGGCTGATTCCTTTCCAGTTGTCACAGTTTTTGTTGTCGCCTTTCTATGGGATTTTGACAATGAGGCCCTTAGACCAGTCTTCAGGGATGGTATCACTGTTCCAGATGTTTTGGAAGAGATCGGTAAGGACTTTAGTTGATGTTGAAACGTCGGCCTTCAGCATTTCCGCATGGATTGCATCCAGGCCACATGCCTTGTCACTCTTTAGGGATAGAATGGCAGTTTTAACCTTGGAAAGGTCAGGGGGATTGATGTTGATATCCAGGATGTAGTCTGTTGTTGTGATATTGGCAGGTTGTTCTGGCTCAGGGTGATTGAGCACTTCCTGGAAATGCTGGACCCATCTGGCTGCTTGCTCTCACTCTGATGAGCAAATGTTGCCGTTCTTATCCCTAATGTGGGTACTTTGGCTTGTGTGATTTCCACAGAGACGTTTGGTGATTCTGTATACAGTCCCCAGGTTCCCCAAGGCTGCAGCCTTCTCTGCTTCCTTTGCCAAGCTTTCTGCAAAAGTCCTCTTGTCTCTCCTTGCACTCCTCTTCACTTCTTTGTCCTTGTTTTTATAGGACAGCTTGGCTTTTTCAATGAGTCGTTGGGACTTAAGACTCCATAACTTTCATTCTATCTGTTTTCTCTCCTCAATTTTTTGCCATGTCTTAGCGGATATCCATTCTTTGACTCTTCTCTGTTTATAGCCTAAGACTATTTCTGCTGTTTCAAAGTATATGTTTTTAATGATGTTCCATTTGTGGTTTACAGAGGGCTCTTCTGTTGCAAGGGTAATATCTAGTGTACTAAAACGGTTCCTCAGTTCCAGCACAAATTCCTTATTTTCCTTTGGATAATGGAGCTTTACAACATCTAACATCTTCTGCCGCTGGCCTTGTGGCATCAACCTCTTCAGCTTGAGCTTGATGGTGGCAACGAGCAGGTATTTGTAACTGTAGGCTTCTGCACCTCGATATGCTCTCATGTCTTGTAATGACCTGTGCCACTTTCCATTGATTATAATGTGGTCAATCTGGTTGGTAGTTCTTCAATCAGGTAACTTCCATGTGAGCTTGTGGATGTTCTTGTGTGGAAAAATAGTACCACCAATGACAAGGTTGTTGTTCAAGCAGAAATCAACAAGGCGTTCACCATTGTTGTTTCTTGTGCCATGCCCATGTGTCCTCATTGCCCTCTCATAGTTGGAATTTTCTGTTCCCACTTTGACATTCATGTCGCCAGTTATCAGGAGCATGTTGTGTTGGGGTACCTTAGAGACTACCATTTGGAGCTGTTCATACCAGTCCTCTTTGACCCCCTTCTCAGCCTCATTTGTTGGTGCATAGCACTGCAAGATGGTGAATTTGCAGAACTTGGAGTTGAGGCACACTCTGATTAGCTTTTCACTTACTGGTTCCCACTCCAGCAGGATTTTGGCTCTTTCGAGATTATGATGGCTACTCCATGTGTATGGGTGCTCTCATGGCCTGAGTGGAGGATGATGGATCTATCTTGTAGAACTTGGCATTTGAAACCCTTCCAGTGACTTTCACTAATCCCCAGGATGTCCAGGTGGTATCTCTTCATTTCATTGAGGACTTGTGCTGTCTTGGAGGTCTCGAACATGGTTCGGACATTCCATGCTCCCAGGCGGATCTTGGTCTTTGGCCCAAGCAGTCCCCCCATTGCACCCCAGACTTCCTTTCGGCTTTCATCCGGGGTGGTCATACTGCCATAGTGGTGGAGAACTGCTATGGGCCTGCTGTCGATGGATTTACTCATTGTAGTTTCTGTAGCAGTAGCTTTTTACAGGGTGGCGTTGTTAGCGCCACGCCAAACCCCCAACGTGGAGGACCAGTGTGCTGTGTTTCATCTGGCTACTCGCCTAAGACCAATCTGGTAGGGTTGGACCTACTAGGAGCCAAAGGCTCCTCCCAGCATAGCTCTTAGGGTCTTTGAAGCATGCAAGCCTCTCCACCACGACAAGGTTACAGCATAAGGAGAAGAATATTTAAATCCTTGGCACAAAGTCTTGTCTCGTGGAACATAAGTTCTTGATATTTATTAGTTTATAATTTAAAAACGGAATAAGATTCCGAAAATCTAACAACATCACATTAAAGTTTGATAAATTCTGAAAAGAATGATACCAAAAATATACAGTGGTGCTTGAAAGTTTGTGAACCCTTTAGAATTTTCTATATTTCTGTATAATTATGCAAGTCCTAACAG
The DNA here is from genome assembly GCF_016835505.1 of Polypterus senegalus. Classification (NCBI taxonomy): domain Eukaryota; kingdom Metazoa; phylum Chordata; class Cladistia; order Polypteriformes; family Polypteridae; genus Polypterus; species Polypterus senegalus. The sequence continues at coordinate 103,481,787 of NC_053168.1, forward strand.
TAGATAAAGAGAAATCAGTTAAACAAATGACACAAAAATATTATACTTGGTCATTTATTTATTAAGGAAAATGATTGAATATTACATATTTGTGAGTGGCAAAAGTATATGAACCTCTAGGATTAGCAGTTAGTTTGAAGGTGAAATTAGAGTCAGGTGTTTTCAATCAATGGGATGACAATCAGGTGTGAGTGGGCCACCCTGTGTTATTTAAAAAACAGGGATCTATCAAAGTCTGCTCTTCACAACACGTTTGTGGAAGTGTATCATGGCATGAACAAAGGAGACTTCTGAGGACCTCAGAAAAACAGTTGTTGATGCTCAACAGGCTGGAAAAGGTTACAAAACCATCTCTAAAGAGTTTGGACTACACCAATCCACAGTCAGACAGACTGTGTACAAATGGAGGAAATTCAAGACCATTGTTACCTTCCCCAGGAGTGGTCGACCAACAAAGATCACTCCAAGAGCAAGGCGTGTAATAGTCGGTGAGGTCACAAAGGACCCCAGGGTAACTTCTAAGCAACTGAAGGCCTCTCTCACATTGGCTAATGTTCATGTTCATGAGTCCACCATCAGGAGAACACTGAACAACAATGGTGTGCATGGCAGAGTTGCAAGGAGAAAGCCACTGCTCTCCAAAGAAACCTTGCTGCTAGTCTACAGTTTGCTAAAGATCACGTGGACAAACCAGAAGGCTATTGGAAGAATGTTTTGTGGACGGATGAGACCAAAATAGAACTTTTTGGTTTAAATGAAAAGCGTTATGTTTGGAGAAAGGAAAACACTGCATTCCAGCATAAGAACCTTATCCCATCTGTGAAACATGCTGGTGGTAGTATCATGGTTTGGGCCTGTTTTTCTGCATATGGGCCAGGACGGCTTGCCTTCATTGATGGAACAATGAATTCTGAATTATATCAGAGAATTCTAAAGGAAAATTTCAGTACATCTGACCATGAACTGAATCTCAAGAGATGGTGGGTCATGCAACAAGACAATGACCCTAAGCACACAAGTCGTTCTACCAAAGAATGGTTAAAGAAGAATAAAGTTAATGTTTTGGAATGGCCAAGTCAAAGTCCTGACCTTAATCCAATTGAAATGTTGTGGAAGGACCTGAAGCAAGCAGTTAATGTGAGGAAACCCACCAACATCCCAGAGTTGAAGCTGTTCTGTATGGAGGAATGGACTAAAATTCCTCCAAGCCAGTGTGCAGGAATGATAAAAAGGTACTGGAAACGTTTAGTTGCAGTTATTGCTGCAAAGGGGGGTCACACCAGATACTGAAAGCAATTTTTCACATACTTTTGCCACTCACAAATATGTAATATTCGATCATTTTCCTTAATAAATAAATGACCAAGTATAATATTTTGTCTCATTCGTTTAACTGGTTTCTCTTTATCTACTTTTAGGACTTGAGTGAAAATATGATGAAGTTTCAGGTCATATTTATGCAGAAATATAGAAAATTCTAAAGGGTTCACAAACTCTCAAGCACCACTGTATATGTAGGTTTTAAAATAGGCAAAATTTAAAGCGTGACAAAAAAGTCACATAAAATCGTTGCATTTTTAGGCTTAGGATTACATATATATATATATATAGAGTATATATATATATATATATATATATATATATATGTGTGTGTGTGTGTGTGTGTGTGTGTGTGTGTGTGACTGTGAATGTGTAAATAAAATACATGTATTACACATTCAGATGTATCATGGAAATATGGAATTAAATTTCTTCAAATATATTAAATGTAACAAAAAAGTTCTTTACATATATTACAAAAAATATCCTTGATGGAAAACACAATTAAATAACTAAGTAAATAAATCACATTTTTTTCTAATGCAGACAAAAAGAACACTAAAAATAAAATTGTACCATAAATAAAACATTGTAGTCCGGGTTGATGCTTGCCGATGGTGTAGTCCAAACAAGTGGCTTCTTCATTCCTGTATTTTCAGGAAACTCCACTCCACCATTCTTAGAGGAGACAAGATGGCCTCCATGGCCCATGTCTTGTTAGCGGTATACTAAGCTCCAGTTGGTCAGCTGCAGGTAAGTCCAATGGCACCTCCAAACTTTCACTGAAGTCCTAGTTTGTCCAGCCCTTAAAAGACAACACTTGCACAGTTTGACATTCAGCACATTCCTACGAAACATCCTTGACACATCATAGTGTATCAAACCAGGTAGCTTTGCATGGAATATGCTACTTATGCTACATTTGACTAAAACTCAGAATTTATCATTTCCAACCTCTGACTTGGAAACAAAAATAGAACACACCCGTAATCCTAACTAGCAAACTTAGGCCTGGTCTCTCTGATTTGAGATTATGATGTCAATCCAAAATGGAAACATACATACACCATGAACAGGAAATACAGTCTATAGGTTTAATTTGTTCATTGGAACTATTTACTTTAAATGATTCCTCTTAGTCCACAATATTGAATATTGAGAAGGTAAAAGTTAACATCACCAGAATAAAAACTAATGGACTAGCCAATGTTAGCTTGATACATAATACTGTTCATACATTTTGTTCAATGGTTGCTTTGTGCAGTTTTTTTTTTGTACCAAATTCGTTACCAAGAGCATAAAAATCATGACAGCATATTTTTTGTGCCTTTCCTGCTCCTTGGTTTCTTCTTCGATGCAGACTATAGAACTTTTAGTTAGAGTTTGTTGAACAACAGCTTTCATTAGGACATCCATGTTTACTTTCCCAGTTGGGTAGCACGAACGATCTGAGGTTGCAAATAATGTGAATATGGCTTCCGACTTGCCTGCTTCACTGTATGATAAATGCAGTAATACTAAATAAATATCTAGTTGAAGTACATAACAAAAATAACCAAATTGCATCTTCTGTCACTTAGCTTTAGTTTATCTGGTCACCACATAATAACTAAATGTATGCACTACCAATCTAACATCTTTTTTTCTTTCCCTTTCTCCTTCCCATATTTTTTTTCTCTATGACCTTTGACCTGCCTCATCATTTACAATTACTATTTAGGGTTACATTATGACTACCTGATCCCAATGGTTTAAACACATCTATCCCTTGAGTTGTATTCTGATTATTTCACAATGCCAGATCCAGGCAGGTTTGATGCTTTAATATACTGTTAAAAAACAGTCATTGATTACATCCATAAACTCCTGCTCTTGTGCTCCACTCTTTGCAAGGTTATCCCAGTTAATATGAATGTAGTTAAAGTCCCCCATGACTATACTGCCCCCCTGTAAACTTTCCTTTTCAATACTATTATTACAGAGTCTATAAAACACTCTTAATATGAGGGCACAATCTCTAATGCTGTCTAGTTGAAATAAAACATCCTCCTTAAGCTATAACTCACCATCAAATTACATTCAAATCCTTCTTTACATAAGTGGTGACCTTATACCTCAATACCTTTTCAGTTTTGTTTGTCTTTCCTAAGTAATGAATGTCCGTCTGTTATTCTCATCCCCATCTCTGTTATTTAGACAAGTTTCTGTTATTCCTATTATATCAAAGTTATGTGCAGCTACATATACTTGGAAATCCAACTCACTTATTTTATTCTTAATACTCATAGCATTAAGGCAAGCGATTTTTAACATCTTACTTTTTTACTTTACTTAACCCTAACCCTAATTTTTAGCAATGTACTAGAACTTTCCGAGTTATCGCATATATTTCTATTGATGCTACTGAACTGAAGTTCAAATCCTGGCCTGCCCTAAACTGCCTTACTCAATCATCTCCCCAATTAGTGCTTCTTTCATTTAAATATAACCTGTCACAGCAGAAGAAGCCCAAATGACCCATAAACCAATGCCCCACTATTCTACACCAAGATTTCATATATGCATTAAGCTGTCTAATCTCTTCATTCTCACCTAGACTGGTGCATAGTAAAGGTAGAACTACAGTAAAGACCACCTTATCAGTTCTGTACCTCACATGGGTACATACCTCTTTAAATTTGGATTGCAGAATTGACAGCTATCCTTATGTATGTTGTGTGTTCCAAAATATAAAATAACAGCCTAATCCATCCTCCGCTCCAGCCAAGAGTTTATCCACCCATCAAGGGAGGTCTCCTACCTGTGCACCTGGAAGGTAACACACCGTATAAGATTCTTTCACTCTGGAGCAAACCTCTTTCAATCCCTGTAAATGATTTTGGTCCCCCAATATCACTACTTCTCATTTTCTGAGGGCTGTTTTTGAGGTGACCTGTTGGGGTCCTTTATACCTAACCATCATCTGAGAGTTATTAGAATCACCACCCAACTCCATAAGACCCTGAAGATGCTTGGAAACTTCAACTCTGGGTTAGATACTCCAGTAGAGTGTGAGAGTGTGCTCTTGCATTGCATATATCTAAGACCTACCTGTCTTTGCTTCTCTGCTATGAAATCTCTTCCTTGCCACTTTGAGAGGATGCATGATCTTACTAAAAAAAAACAGAGCAAAATCAATCAATTCATTACTACAATGCGGGAAGACACCTCCTCCTAAACTTCAGTGACCCTGGCCTTGAGGTGCTGGATTAGCTACTATATTTCTCAAGGATACAACACTTAATACAAACTAACTTCATCAAAGCTAACTTCAAAAACGTCCAACATCATTCACATTGTGTTAGCTTCATGATTAAAACTTTTTTGGGAGGTAGTAAAACCCTTCTAAAAATAGCTTAATAACATTGAGTTTAATAAACTACATCACCAGTCTAACACTTACTGGCCCTCTTTAGGCCCCTGCATTAACTTTTTATACTGCTCTCACTACTACATACTTTCTTGCCTGCTAAAGGTGTTTTTATCTCTTATTAAACAAGCCCATAATCCAGTCTGTTTTCAAAAGAAAAAAAACTGTCTCTTAGCTGCTACTTTTTATCTAATCCAACACATCTATCAATACTTCAGTATAACTGCATAAATTCCCATCATTATAAATATCTTCTTTACCCTCACCTTATTTCACACAATTCATCCAAGTTGACTACTATTCCTTTACTTCCTTTCTTGCTGGGTAATCAACACACATATTTAGTATTAATAGATATGAAGTCGGCTAATTATTAACTTACTGTCCTACTGCTCAGCTGTGCTACATTTTCTACCTCTGCTCCACCCACACGGGCTTCCAAGATGCACAGACTCTTCACTCACAATCTACCCTTGCTCCTGAGCAGTTGAAAGAAACCACAGAAAATCCATCTAAAATATCAAAATGTTATTAGAAAACACTATACTTTAAAACATTTTAATGCACAGTAATGTGCAGAACCAAGCTCTCAGTATAGTACACCAGCAAGGATGAAGTGAACATGCAGTATACACTCTGTATGGTTAGCAAAGTAAAGCTTTGCTCCAGGCTGTCAGCCATTATAGGATTCTGTAATCCTTGAGACAGACTGACAGCAATATCTGTCATAAATGTTCTAAAACCTGAAGGAACAGAGTTCCAGACAACTCATGATCTCTGGCACAAGACTGCAGGTGCGCAACTGCATAATCCTGGGTGGGGTTTGGAGTTACTCTCTATGTAAGTCCAGCTTTGGGGGGTTTTGTTTGGGAGGGCACGGTATCTGGGCAGATGATGCTTGTGTGAGGGTATTTATTTATTATCTTCCCTAATGTGTGCGGCACATCATTTAAGAAATATGGATCTATGCCATTGCCATTGAAGGTTCATCTAATGTTTATTAAGAATTATATGGTAGCTAAAATTTAAAAAAGGACTTTAATTGAAAAAACATAAACTAGGTTGGGAACAATGGGTTGCCATGTGAAAAACTTGTAAAACTTGCCGTGATGCCCGGATAATTGCCTGAAAAGAGGACATTTCTGGGGAAACCTGGACGTATGGTATCCATATCCTAGACTCTGGTATAGGCCTATTAATAGTGAGGCTGAAGAAATGGTGGTGGGGTACATCTGTGTCATATAAACTGACTTTTACAGACAGAAGAAGATGAGCAGGATTAAAACTCAAACATCAAACTGCTGTAAGTAAATTAGCAAAAAGCACAAAATGTTTTCAATCTCGACTTTCATAAACAGTCAATCATCTTCAGATCACTGGATCTTATTCATACATGTCACTCACTAGATAACTGTAAATCTTCGGGCAATTGCTACTACCTGCTTTCTCTATACGTTAGGTGGCAGATTTCTAAGTGCATGTTGGCCACATTATCAGAGTGCAGATCTTGCTGCATGTGGGTGGGGTTATTAATTTTCAAAAAACACTTATACTCCTTTATACTCCTTACAATAGTGTTGCTGGTTTTAAAAAAAAAAAAAAAGATTATTTAATTTTTTTTTTCAGGTTCCTTGTAGCCTGTAAAAATTAGTTTGGGTTCACTTGTTGCTCCTGGGTGTTAAAGGAAGTTCTGACAGCCCACCATTAAATAAGACAGAATAAGAAAGTGGAAACGAGTGAGGGAGCCGAAGAACAAGCAGGAGGAGAGGCTCGGTGGACGGCTGCAAGAGCACAGATAGTGCAGAGAGCCTTTTAATTCCCAGTCCCTGCAGAGCCTTTGAAAATTACCAATCTTCTTATCACAGACATGGGACTTCTTATGCAAATTGTTGTGGAGTGGATTGTCTAAATGGGAAATGACTCAACGGTGGAGTTTGCACTCTCTTTTTTCACAAAATGCTTGTTTTGCTTCTCTGATAAGAAGATGAATTGCTTTCCTTGGTTTGCAGTGAGGCAAGAGTTGCAGCTTGCCGTCTGCCTCGGCCTAATGCAGCGCCTCGTGTTTTTGACAGAGAAGGATTTCAGACAACATAGATTTTAGCTTCGCATAATAATGCAGCACTATACGCAGCCTTAAGAGACAAGGTCTGAGGAATGTTGGGTGTGTGGGGGGGTATGCTGTCATTTGGATTCTTTTGACTGTTTTCCCATTGACATCGTGCAGCATTTTTTTTAATCTTGTTTAACCAGGAAGTATGCATCTGTTGTATCAGCACTGTGGGTAATAACATATGTAAGAAGTGCAGAAACAAATTCAGCATGGGGATGCACAATAAATAAGCACAACAATACCGGGAGCCCTCAGACCCACTGGCTGGATGGTGCGGGGGATGTCTCATGTGCCACCAGATAAGGTCTATGCGTACATACATTGATATTTGCAAGAAGGTACTACATTGGATAGATAGTTTAAAAGAGAGGTAATGAAAGGCGCGATATATCATACATAGATAGATATAGTAGGCATAAGCAGGATCACTAAAGCGACTGCACTGATCTGGTTGTCCATTTCAGGATGTGTTCTAGACAACACCCTGGACAAAATCTTAAAAAGAACCCTAGTCCTTTAAATAAATACATGCAAAAAGAAGGCTGATGTTACCAAGTTTCTGACTTCCATGACACTCCCTGAGAGTTATAGTTCTGGGAGATATTCCTGCTAGAAAGAATTCTTGGGGTCTTTGGAGTGAATTCCCAGGATTCCTTCTCCTTATTGTTCTGGACCTTTGGGTAACACAAAGATGGTTCTAGGAGGCATCATTTTGACACTGAAGGAACTCCCTGTTAAGACCTTAAGAGAGCTTTCAGTCTTCAGTTTATGGGAGTCTGGAGTCAGAAGTGAATTGAGAAGAAAGGCTCACTTGGTGGAGTGGTTTGAGAAGAGTATTAATAAGAAGTGTAGAAGGCAGGAAAGAGTCGATAAGGGAAACACAACTTATTATGTGTTAGAAAGGGCACGACTGAGGAAAGCAAGGCCCAGAGGCTCATGTTGTTTGTTCCTTTAATTTATTTTCACCCTGTGTCTATATCTCTCCATTAAACCCTTCCTTATATTCCATTTGTCTCCTGTTGAAGATTTAGATTTTTTTAATTATGTTTTGGGTTTGAAGTCTGTTCCTGAGCATCTCCCAGAAGGTTTACAATAGATAGATATGGAAAGCTTAATATAGATAGATAGATAATTAAAGGCATTGTAAAAGACAGATTAATGGAGATTGACGGAGGGATAGCTGTTTGGCTGCCAGCCAGGATTTGTAGACAGATGGTTAGAAAAACATTTACAGGGAATGATATGTGGATGTTTGACGAGCAAATGGATGAACATGGATGAAGAGTGGATGATTAGTTGGGTTTGTGGGTAAAAGGATGGATGAAAAGTTACCTGGTTGCAGGAACTGATTAATGTATGAATGTTTAGTCGTCAACGTTAATGAATAGATGCAAATACAAAGGGGTGGATAGAAGGAAAGATGAATATTTGAATAAGTGGATGGATGAATAAATGAATGAACAGACCTATGGATGGATGGCTAGATAGATAGATGCAACCCAAGTTATTTTTCCCACAATTCAGATGCTGGCCATTCTGGTGCTGTTTGAAAAGTCTATGAATATCACATTACAGTAGTCATTTCTATGACAAATTAATTGTGAATTACCCTGTATACTAAGAGAATACAGTATATTAATTGTGCTGTATTTTAAACTGAAAAATGCTGGTCTCTTATTCTCGCCAGTTTGATCATTTCAAAAAATTTCAGTTTGTTCTAAATATACATCTGTACTTCTCGTCATTTTTATGTTGGTTTCTAATGCGTCCTTAGGTTTTGCCTTATGATCTTAAGACAAGCTTTAAACACTGGTGACTCCGTATTGCGCCAGTGTGAGTGAGAGTGAACAGTGCCACAACAGATATGCTCTGTGTCAATGGCTCTCCCTTCTGTTATTGAGATTAGGTCTGGTTGCCTGTGAGTCTGTGTTGGAAATACCAGTTCATTCTAAAAAATAGAAATTATGTTAATTCATATACAGTATATATATATATATATATATATATATATATATATATATATATATATATATATATATATATATATATATATATATATATATAGTATATACATTTTGATAAATTCATATTCAGCCTGGTACAAAGATTCTCCTTCCTTAATAAATCCATAGCACCATTTTTAAGGTATGAGATCAAAAATGACTAGATTAACCATTTTAATGGATTTTATGTAGTAGCCATTCATGCAGACTTGCATAGATCAACCACCATATTAAAACCAGCTGTCTAATATTGTGTACTTTAGGTCAACCTTCTGCCACCAGAGCAGCTCTTATTTGTAAGGCTATGAACTTCACAGGGCCTCTGAAGGTGTCCTGTGATATCTGGCACCAAGACATTAGCAGTATATCTGTTTTTTTTACTTTATGTTGCAAGGTGAAGCCCCCATGGGTTGGACTTATTTTTCCAGCACATCCCACAGATGCCACATCAGACTAAGATCTGGGGAATTTGGAGACCAACACCTTGAACTCCCTCTCATGGTGAACAAACTGCTCCTGAATTATTTTCAGTTTGGCAGGGTGCATTACCTTGTTGAAAAAGGCCACTGCTATCAGGGAATACCATTGCCATGAAGGAGTGTGTGTGATCTGCAAAAATCTTTAGATACGTAGTATATGTCAAAATAACATTCAAATGAATTCCAGGACCCAAGGTTTCCCAGCAGAACATTGCCAAGGATATCACACTGCCTCTGCAGGCTTCTCTACTTCCCACAGTACATCATCCAGCCATCTTTTTACTAGGTTAAAGCTGCACATGTGCCCGGGCATCCACGTTGTCTAAAAGAAAATGTGATTAATAAGACCATGGTTCAGATTTGACATTCACATGCCCATTGTAGGCACTTTCGTCGGTGGACAGGGTCAGTAAAGGCACCCTAATCATTCTGCAAATATGCAGCTCTATATGCAGAAGGCTGTGATCCACTATATGTTCTGACACCTTTATCTCATGGCCAGCATTACATTTCTCAGACATTTGTGCTACAGTAGCTCTTGTGTGGGATCAAACTGGATGGACTAGCCTTCATCGTTCACACACATTGATGAGGCTTGGACACCTATGATCCTGTCGCCGGTTCGTCAGTTGCCCTTCCTTGGACCACTTTTGGTAGATACTAATCACTGCATACTGGGAACACCTCATAAGACCTGCTGGTCTAGAGTTGCTCTGACCCATCACAATTTGGCCCTTGTCAAAGTTGCTTGGCTCCTTATGCTTGCCCGGTTTTCCTGCTTCTAACACATCACCTTCAAGAACTAACTGTTTACTTTCTGCCTAATATATCCAACTCCTTGACAGGTGCCATTGTAATAAGATAATCAATGTTATTCACTTCACATGTTTGTGGTTTTAATGTTGTGGCTGGTTGGTGAATATAAGGACTTTAGTCTACATAATTTTCAAATAGTGTAAAAATTTCAATTTACCAAATGAATTGCAGCTCCCTGGGCAATATTTAATTTATATATACATGCTAATTTATTTGTCATGTTTCATTATGGCATTCAAAAAGCCCTGTGAGAGCTTGCTTGCCATTCTAGCTTTTATTATCCAACTGTTTAAATTATTTATACTTGTACATTTGAGTATCTGCAGAATCCAATTCAGGAAACTGGTGCCAAATCATTAGCACTGGGTGAAATGTGCAAAACATTGCTGGACAGGACAGCAGTCAATTGCAGGGTTCAGTAACATTCTCATTTTGGATTCATATGTTAACCTGAGCTACATGTCTTTGGGATGTGGGAGTAAAATTGACACAGACATGAGGAGATCATGCAGAGTCCACACGGACAATGAAAAGATACCAAAGTCAACCCCAGGTTGCTCAATCTGTGAGGCACATCACTGTGCCACCATTTCTGTTTAGCTACCATCCTGTAAAACATTTCTGTAGAGTCTTATTGTAAGAATTTACCTTCTGCCTGCTCTACAGGCTCGTATTAGAATTTTCATTATTTAGCAAATATGTCCACATTTCCTGTCTGTCCAGACTGTTACACCATGGTTTGGATTCTGGACAAATGTAAGTGTGTACATGGACATGGACTCATAATAAGTAAGTATCCATGTGCGTGTAATAATGTTTTAGCTATAGGTATTTAGTTATATGTATGTATGTATATGCATAGGTATGTATTTATTTATTTATTGTGTTTTTTTGTTTTTTTTCAGAAACAAGCTCGGAAAAAGAAATGCTGCCTGATAGTGGCTGGAATAGTCGTGTTAACCTTCCTTGTCATCATTATTTCAGTATCGGTACGAAAATAAGTTTGAGGCACAAGGTAAGATACTCCCCACAAGCTCTCGAGGCCTGACATGGCAGTTTTGATGGATTTTGATTTTCCTCTTTTTGTTGTTTTCTTTGTCTTTATATTTGGTTTTGTTCTTGCCTTTCACCCAGCCTTGTGTTTCTGTAACCCTTAAGTGAATTAAACTGGCTTGAGAATGTTATGCCATGAAACACTGGGTTGTGCTACTTTTACATTTGTTTAGTTTTCTATTGTACTTTTATGTATTGTTTGTATATTTATGTGTTTCAACGTAATAATTCAGAAACAAACAACTCAGACCAAATGGGACTTGGCACAGTCCTGTAAAATGCTGCAGAATGTTTTGCTCCACAGAGATAACTACATATGTTAATGACAAATTATGATGTGGTCTGAATTTTGACCTTAAGTTTTTATTGGATTTTTCAGCTTTTGGTGTCCCTATCACATGTAAAATCTTTAAAATCCTGAACACAACTTAACTGCTTTCAGAGTGATGCCTGTCTGTGTGTGCATGTGTGTGTCTGTAAGTACTTTTGTTAGGATGTCAGTTTTTAGACAAGATAACTCAAAAAGGATCCACTTAATTTAAATTAAATTTGGCACACATACTACCACTGAAAAATGCTAGAAGCCTTCTAGCTTTAAGAACATTTCACCAACATGTTTTTCTCCATTATTACATGTGATATCCTTGAGACACAGTAAGTATGTAGACAATATATTGTGACATAGTCCAAACTCTAAAATCCCCTTGAACTTTTTCACATTTTATTGTTACACAACATTGAATGACAATGGATTTGATTTGGCTTTTTCGACACTGATCAACAGAAAGAATCTTTAATGTCTGTGTAAAATACATCTCTTCAAAGTGACCAAACATAATTACAGATATTACGCACAAAGTAATTGATCAAATAAGTATTCAACCTTTCAACTCAGTATTTAGTTGATGTACCCTTAGCAGTCATTCCAACTACGAGTCTGTGTGGTCAGGTCTCTGTCAGCTTTGTACATCTGGAAACTGCACTTTTTTTTCCATTCTTCTTTGCAAACCTGCTCAAGGTCTGTCAGGTTGCATGGGGATTGTGAGTGGACAGCCTTTTACAAGTCAATTGCACTCTGAGTCGGCTGCTCCAGGACATTAACATTTTTTTTAAGCCATTCCTATGTAGTTTTCACTTTATGCTTAGGTTGTCTTCTAAAGGGCCAGTTTTTTGCAGACTGCGACTGAGAAGATGTCCTACTAGTTTTTAATCTTAGAAACTAGAAAAGCTCTGGAGTGCATGAAAAGCCTTTAGTACCTTTTGCATTCTCTACACTAGCCAATCTGCTAATCACTGTGCCACCGTGCTTCAAACAATAAAACACTTCAGCTTATTGTAATAACTATTTCCTCAGAATTCTACACACAACAAACCCATAATGACAACGTGAAATGTTTACTTGAGGTTTTTGCAAATTTATTAAAAATAAAAAAACTGAGAAATCACATGTACATAAGTATTCACAGCCTTTGCTCAATACTTTGTCGATGCACCTTTGGCAGCAATTACAGCCTCAAGTCTTTTTGAATATGATGCCACAACAAAATGTGGAAAAACTGATGCGCTGTGAATACTTTCCGGATGCACTGTGTGTATATATATATATATATATATATATATATATATATATATATATATATATATATATATATATATATATATATATATATATATATATATATACAGGGTGGGCCATTTATATGGATACACCTTAATAAAATGGGAATGGTTGGTGATATTAACTTCCTTTTAACGTTAACGTTTTTAACGTTTGATGTGTCACATGACCCTCTTCCTATTGAAAAAACAAAAGTTGGATCCAAAATGGCCGACTTCCAAATGGCCACCATGGTCACCACCCATCTTGAAAAGTTTCCTCACATATACTAATGTGCCACAAACAGGAAGTTAATATCACCAACCATTCCCATTTTATTAAGGTGTATCCATATAAATGGCCCACCCTGTATGTATATATATATATATATATATATATATATATATATATATATATATATATATATATATATATATAATTCTATATATTGTGAAGAAAGACAAATACATCATGAAGGTTTGGGGTTTTTAGCCCCGTATTCTGTGACAAAAAGTTCAGGTCAATTTGTTCTTTTTTTACAAACTTAAAACGACATAAAAGGATTGGAGGATGGACAATTTATGTGGATGTACCAGAAATTAAACAATGGGATGCTGGGAAAATCATGGTACTGGATGGGTGGTTGACGTCCTCACACAGGGACCAGAGGGAAGAAAGGAACCCGGAAGTGTTGCAGCTTTTTGGATTGTCCGGGCGGTATTACAGCGGTGGCTCCTTGTTCTTGTTGAGAAAATAAGAAGAAAAAGGTTAGTACGCCGCCGTTGTCTCCTGGCACGACTTGTCGCGGTGTGTCTCGGGTCCTTAAACTGCTCCCCATGCCCTTGTGCATGACAATATATATACATATATACAGTATATAATGTATATGTATGTATGTGTATATATGTATATGTATATATGTATACGTCAGTCAGTCAGTCATTCTTCAACCCGCTATATCCTAACACAGGGTCATGGGGGTCTGCTGGAGCCAATCCCAGCCAACACAGGGCGCAAGGCAGGAACAAATACTGGGCAGGGCGCCAGCCCACCGCAGGGCACACACACACATGTATATATGTATGTATATGTATATATATGTACAGTGCATCCGGAAAGTATTCACAGTGCATTATGTCCAATCAACTGAATTTACCACAGGTGGACTCCAATTAAGCTGCAGAAACATCTCAAGGATGATCAGGGGAAACAGGATGCACATGAGCTCAATTTTGAGCTTCATGGCAAAGGCTGTGAATACTTATGTATATGTGATTTCTCAGTTTTTTTATTTTTAATAAATTTACAAAAACCTCAAGTAAACTTTTTTCACGTTGTCATTATGGGGTGTTGTGTGTAGAATTCTGAGGAAAAAAAGGAATTTAATCCATTTTGGAATAAGGCTGTAACGTAACAAAATGTGCAAAAAGTGATGCGCTGTGAATACTTTCCGGATGCACTATATATGTATTGTGGAGCCGACCCGGACACAGACAGACGAACATGTTGTTACTCACCACCACACGTTTATTATTTACAAATATTTACAATATTTATGGTCACTAAGACCCAGTCCCGTGCACAAACCCCCAACACACACAGTCCTGGCCACACAATGCCTTTCTTCGGGCCGCCTCCACTCTCTCTAGTGCCTTGTCCTTCTTCCACCCGACTCCAGCCTCGAATGAAGGGAGACAGCCCCTTTTATATTCTCCCAGATGAGCTCCAGGTGATTCCCGACACTCCTTCGTTGGCCACGCCCCAGCGTGGCAGAAGTGCCGGCTGTTCTCCTGGCAGCTCTCCGGGTGTCCTCTTAAATCTTCCCCCCAGCACTTCCTGGTGTGGCGGAAGTGCTGAGGTAACAGGTCCCCAAGGCATTGGGGCGCCTCCTGGCGGTGACCACGGGCCCCTGCAGGGTGGGGCTTCCATGCCCTCAACCCGTGCCCCCCAAAGCAATCAGGATGGTGGCCCCCACGTGATCCAGGGTGGGCACAGACCCACATCCGGTCCCTCACGGCGTCCCGGCCGGGTCGTTGCCCCTGGCATCCCTGACAGTGCCCCACAGCCAGCGAAGACCACTCGGGAAGAGCGACACGTCCTGCAAGGGCAGCACACCCCCGAAGCGTGTCCTACTCCAGGACAGCTGGGGTCCGGTCCTGTTCTCCAAGGAATAGGGGTGGAGACGCGGCCTGAGCACCAACTCTTGGTGCCCTCCTGTGCCTCACACAGGTTGTGCTCCCCCCTCTTACCGGCACCCTGGGGGCCCCCTCCGAGGCCTCCACGCCCCTTTGTTCAGAGTCACTCGCTCCCTTGCAGCCTCCTCCAGCAGTGGTGGCACTCACACACCAGCGGAGAGATCTTGTGACAAACGGTTCGACTCCTGAGGGCAGGTCCCCGACGAAGTGGGTCCTACTGCTTGTCCAGGGTCTGTCCCTGTAATAAAGAGAAACAAAGGGGCAGAACCGCTGCCTGGGCACCCTTCCTGTGCCACGCACTGGCAGCGTTCCCCCCTCCACTCGGCACCCCAGCACTTGCCTGTTCGGCACCCTCTCCGCGGGTTCCATGTCCCTCCTGGCGGTGGAACCGCCGGCACCGCCTGCAGTCTCTCCACCGGCCTCAGGGATTCCCTCTGCCCCCGCAGAGGGCAGCCAGCACCCGGACGTGTGCACCCAGCACCACGTCCTATCTTATCGGAGGAACTGGCACTCAGCCTCCAATTCCTCCTCTCACTCTGGGATGCCCTGACGGTTTGAGACTCCTTATCAGAAAGAAAGAGCCTCTTTCCCGTCTGCGTCCCTACAGAGTGGTGCGAGACCGCGGCCGACTCGGGGCGGAGGGCGCTAGGACCCTGGGCACTCAGCAGCCTGTGTCCAAGCAGTGTCCTCACGGACTCCCCCCTCACCGCGCGCACAGCCCACTGCGCCGCCCCTACTGTCGGAGGGCTGCTTACTTGAAACTGATCTTTTGAATCTCAGCCATGTTCAGCAGACCCTCCCTCATGCTGTACGGGGACGGTGAAACCTACCTTCCTCGCTTTGCACCCCTGGCTGGAGAATCCAGCGCCGCGCCGTCGGATCGCCAATCGAAGGTCTTCTATGGACGCGACTGCCTTCCTCTCCAGTACCTGCATCTCTGCCCGGAGGGCACGTAGCACCTGAAATACACACTGCTCCGACAGAGCAGCCGGCAAAGACAGGAAGTTATCCGACGCGGAGCCTACCTGTCTGTCAGCCTCCGACGCCGGCAACTTCCTGTGGGCCTCCTACTCTGGCCCAATCGGTTCTCCCCCCTGCACGTGATAGACATTCCTTGGTCCCGCCTCTATGCAGTCATTGGTGGGCACACAAGACACACCATCCAATCACGTGCCTGTCAGGGGGAGGGACTTCTAGTCCGCGGCCATCTTGCCTCACCTTCTGCGGCGGCGACGTGCTTGCCGGCAGCCTTGATGTTGCCAGCGCCTCTCGAACTTCAGCGTCTCCTCCTCCGCAGCCCTCGCGGCTGCCGCTGTGCTGTCGAAGCCCCGCAGACCGGCATGCGCCCGCCACTGACGCCGATCCGGTAAGTCCCTGTCTGTAAAAGAGAAAACCCCCCACGGGCTGGCTGCTACTAGGCAGGGAACTCACCTCCCCGGACTCGTCCAACCGAGGAAACGTCCGGCCGGGTCGTTGCCCCTGGCATCCCTGACAGTATATATGTATATGTATATATATTTATATGTATGTATTGTGAAAGCTGGCCCGGACACATACAGACGGACATCACCCAACACACTGTTTATTTACAATATTTACAAGTTTTGTTCACGTGCAACCCCAGTGCCTCTTGCACCGATTCCCCCAAAGTCCAGGGCTCACAGTCCTTGTGCCTTTCCTCTGGCCGCCTCCTGTCCTCTCTCCAGCTCTGCCAACTACCTCCCGACATCCACCTCGAATGAATGGAGACGGCCCCTTTTATATGGTTCCCGGATGAGCACCAGGTGTTCCCGGCATTCCTCCTCTGGCCACGCCCCAGTGTGGCAGAAGTGCCGGCTGTCCTCCCGGCTGCTCTCCAGGCGCCATCCTAAATCTTCCCCCCACCACTTCCTGGTGTGGCGGAAGTGCTGGGGTAACAGGTCCCCAAGGCATTGGGGCGCCTCCTGCCGGTGACCACGGGCCCCTACAGGGTGGAGCTTCCGTGCCTTGTACCCGTGGCGCCCAGAGCAACCCGGGAGGCAACCCCCACGTGATCCAGGGTGGACACAGACCCACATCCGGTCCCTCATGACGTCCCGACCGGGTCATGGCCCCTGGCATCTCTGACAGTATATATTGTGGAGGATTGCCGGCTTTCCATGCCGGTCCGCATCCCCAGGCCGCCAGGAGGAGCTCTCCCGACAGCAGGATCATGCAGGGCATTATGGACCTTGTAGTATTTTTACACAACCCTGCTGGATACCTTGGGGCCATCAGGAGTCGCTGTGGGGGGGCTTATGGGCTCTTTCATGCCCTATGACCCGGGAGTACGTCATGGTCACGTGACAGGAACTAACAACGTGCTCCCGGGTTAAAGAAAAGGACTGATTGCCCTGACCCGGAAGGAGTAAGGAACTATGGACTGTCGGGACAGGAATACCTCCGGGTCAGGGGCTATAAAAGGACGGTGCCTCAGTCCAGACACTGAGCTGAGCTGGGAGGTAGAGGAGCAAGTGTCTGGGCGAGGAGGAGTGTTTAGTATAGTGAGTTTATTGGATGAGTAGTGTGGAAGGTGCTTGGTGCACTGTGAGTTACAATAAAAAGTATTGGACTTTTACCCGTTGTTTGGTGTCATCCCTGAGGGTTCAAGGGCGCTATATAGCGCCTTTTTCACACTGGCGTAGTCGGCAGGATTCTCTGGCCGTCTGTTGGCAGAGGACCTGCATTAAAAACAAATTTTGTGTGGGCAGACAACCCTCGGGGGATTCCCCATCTTTTCACGGAGGTGCAAACACCACCCGCTACCGAGAAAGCTGCAACTGTGCGCCATCCCGTTCTGCAGGACCATGGGCAAGAAGACCGGGAAAAAGAAGGTCAGTCCCAGCTGGCTGCAGGGCCTGACGGACGCCGACAGGTCCTGGACCTACCTGACCGGAAGCGAAGAGGACCGAGAGCTAATTCGGGCCGAGTTAGACCGGGTAGCGCGTCAATTGGGACACGGACCGCTGTCGAGTGCCTCGGACTCCCTAGATAGTCCGGGGGTTCCGCCATCCACTATGGAGGGAGCTGCAGGTAAAACGCCCGACGTTTCGGATTTATTTTTATCATGTTTTACAGACGCTCACCGAGAGAATCGCAGCGCGCCTCGGATGACTGCCTCATGCTCCGGCAAAATGGCCGCGGCTCCCAGAAGGCTGACCAGGACGCGAGACGGCTAGCGAAGGCTTCCCACGAGGACAACAGATTGGTCACCCGCGGTGCATGTCGGGAAGGTGAAGGACACTGGATTCCTCCGACGAGGTCGTTCGTTCCCTGACGGGTCCGAGCCTCCTCGAAGGGGAGGGGAAGGCGTGCAAAGCAGCGCCGAAACAAACGGCAATCGTCAAGGAGGGACGGGTTGTGGCTGAAGGGTCTGCAATTGGGAAAGAAAAGGCAGATCGTAGCCGGCTCGTAGAAGCCAGCCGTCCCTCTAAGAACTCCAAAGCCCAGGAGCCTTTGCGCGACCCAGCTGAACACGTGCCAGGAGGGGACGTGCTCATTGGTTCCCGGTCGGAGGGTAAGCGAAATGCGGAAGCGCAAACAACTCCGGCCGTAAACATTAACTCTGTGGACTTATGGAGGCTCGAGGAATACCTCGCGCCCCTTCGCCGTTTCTTACAGGATTTACAACAGCTGAAGGAACGTGTGGAGGACTTGTGAGCAACGGCCGCAACCCCGTTAAAGGCTCTGCAGGACTACGTGCAGCGGCTGGGTTGGGAAGCTCGGAGATGATCGATGCGCGGAGTACAGGTGAGTCCGTCCCGCGTCGTAGAGTGTAAGGGAACACAGTGCGATCGGGCACCGCAGATGATGAGTAGCGGTTGTCAAAGCACCGTGTACCCGACAAGAGACGGGAGCATGATGACCGAATGGTTGGGGAACGGCAAACAGCGGGGCATGCGTTTGACGTGGCTTTCCGGGGCTGTGCAACTCTCCAGGACCCGATCGGTCTGGCGTGCGGGGTAGCGCCGGTGATAGGAGCGCCGGCGGAAGCGCCGCTCGTGCCGGTGCAGCTGGATGGTGCTGTACATCGGGGCGAGTCGGTACTAATGACGCCGGAACCTAATATGCGTAGGACAACGGGTGTGCAGACAGCAAAGAGGCTCTCTCCTTTCCATAGAGAGCCTCAAGCTGAGCACAAGCCCCAGATGAAACAGGAGGTCCCCAAACCAAAGCGTGGGTCTCCTGACCTATCGGAGAGAGGGCTAAAGGGCAGCAAAGCGGCCATAAACCCTTCCTTGGCGGAGAAAGGGGCGGAGGTGACGCTGACGGAATTCCCGAGGTGTTTCTGGTCTCGCAGAGGGAGACACCCAGGGGGACATCGTCGGTGTTACAACTGCCGTCGGCTGGGCCACGAGTGGCGAGACTGTTCCCGAAGGACAGGGGAGCGGGCGCATAAAGGATACACTGTTCCCCCAAGGTTCGCCAGGAGACATGGACATTGCAGCCAGGGTCCGGCTGACGCGTCCTCTTGGAGGAGGACGTCCTCGCTGAGCCAGACGCTCCGCCCAGTTGTCGCCGCTGAGGGGAAATGTGGAGGATTGCCGGCTTTCCTGCCGGTCCGCACCCCAGGCCGCCAGGAGGAGCTCTTCCGACAGCAGGATCATGCCCCGAGGTCCAGCAGGGCATTATGGACCTTGTAGTATTTTACACAACCCTGCTGGATACCTTGGGGGCCATCAGGAGTCGCTGTGGGGGGGCTTATGGGCTCTTTCATGCCCTATGACCCGGGAGTACGTCATGGTCACGTGACAGGAACTAACAACGTGCTCCTGGGTTAAAGAAAAGGACTGATTGCCCTGACCTGGAAGGAGTAAGGAACTATGGACTGTCGGGACAGGAATACCTCCGGGTCAGGGGCTATAAAAGGACGGTGCCTCAGTCCAGACACTGAGCTGAGCTGGGAGGTAGAGGAGCAAGTGTCTGGGCGAGGAGGAGTGTTTAGTATAGTGAGTTTATTGGATGAGTAGTGTGGAAGGTGCTTGGTGCACTGTGAGTTACAATAAAAGTATTGGACTTTACCCGTTGTTTGGTGTCATCCCTGAGGGTTCAAGGGCTATATAGCGCCTTTTCACAATATATATATATATATATACAGTATATATATATATATATATATATATATATATGTATATGTGTTGTAAGAAGGACACTATATAGCGCCTGACCCAACACAGACTGGACACAGAAGCACGTGTAAAATAAATAAACTTTTATTTTTTTCGTCCGTGGGCTACATCTTCCCTGTACCCACAGACACAACACAGTCCCAAGCACAGTAACAACACAAAAGCACTTTCTTCTTCTTTCTTCCACCTCCACCACCACTCCTCCTCAGCAAGCTTTGTCCTCCTTCCACCCGACTCTGGCCGCTGAGTGGTGGTTGCTGGCTCCCATTTATTGGGTAACCCGAAAGTGCTCCAGGTTCTTGATTGGTGAAATCCTCCCCGGCACTTTCAGGTAAGGTGAAACCAGTGCCCAAAAGGAGCCAGCAGCTCCTGCTGCAGGACCCCCTGGTGGCGCTAGCAGAACCCCACAGAGCTGCACAGAACTCCAACCCCCATGCAGCCCTGGGGGAGTCTGAGGGTACCGCTGCAACCCAGGGAGGCTGCCATCTAGTGTCCAGGGGAGATACTGGGCTTCCCACTCTTGTCCCCCTGGCAGATGTGGTGAAGAGGCGTCCCAGCCAGGCATGGACCCTGGCCATCTGTCACAAGGCCCTTCCTTCAGATGAGCCCCATAGGGCTCAGCGGCATGTCCCATGAGGGCTGGTCTTCTCCATGTTGGGGAGTCGGCTTCTGGGGGTGTTCCCTAACGACCACGCCAATCGGACAACACCGCCAGACGTGACCACAGCGTCCGCAGTTATAGCAATGCCGTTCCCCTTCGAATCGACCCCTGCAAGATCAGAAGCAGGATGGTAAGTCCTGCTCCTTCGTCCGCTCCCCTGAGGCTACCCAACGTTTCCGCCCCTTCGCAGTGCAGCCCTTCACCACTTTCACACAGACGGGCTCATGCTGCGCACTGTTAGGAGGATCCTGTTTCTTTCTCCAGGATCTCCTCTTGCTTTGGGGTGCACTGGTGGTCTGGGTCCTCTTTTGGGAAGAAGGGAGACCCCTAACCATCTGCACCCCTTTAGACGGCTGTGAGACAGACGCCGGCAGTCACAGCAAGGCTGTTTGGCAGCCGATGTTTATCACCTGCCTCCCTGCACGCTCCTTTGCTGCACTGTCAGCCATTGTGGTTGAGTCTTTTGTAGGAGGTGGGATTGCATGGCAAGCAGCACTGATCACTGCTGCCGTTGCGCTCCGCCCTCCCCTTTCATCCATGGCACATGCCTCACTCGCCTGTACCGCTGTGTCCTGCAGGCTGGATGAACTCGCGCCACGCTGCTTTAGCTGCTCCATGATGGCTCCTAACGGCGTGCCAAGATTCTTTTCCAGTGCTTCCTTTGTCTCCTGCAAGACCTGAACAATTTGAACAAGGGACTGCAGGTGTAGAAGGAGAGCCTCCACCTCCTGTGCAGCTCGAAAAAAATTATTTTCTTTGGCCGGCAGTGGACTTGGACTTAACTTGTCCTCTCCCGCCTACCGCTAGCCACTGAGGCCCTGCGTTTCACTTGCAGGCCCCATCGGGGGTCCCTCCGGATCGGGGTGGAGGTTCGCCATTCCCGTCTTGCTGCTTTCATCAGCAGGGAACCGACACACACACACACACACATATATATGTATGTATATATATGTATGTATATATATGTATGTATGTATATATATATATATATATATATATATGTATATGTATGTATGTATATATGTGTGTGTATTGTGGTTGGGTAGTCAAATGACAGTCTCAACAACAACATATTTTTGGGACACCAACCAGGTCATCCCTTTTATTCGTCTCCAGATGACAAGATGATAGTTTTGACAAGGGCACAAGGGCATTCAAATCTTGGCTAAATGAATATGCTCTGAGTGACCTAGGTATTTAAGTTGCATTTTGTAGTGTTGCTTAATTGACTTGATATGACGTTACATTTAGTTCATTTGCCTCTGGTAAATGCCTACCTCCAGAACAGATTTTAGATTTATGTGGTTTCCTGTGGTGGGCAGTTATCAGACAGTCCAGAGTGTTTTTAACCTGTGGGGTTCAAGGTTCATCCTTAATTTTTTCATGAAATATGGATCAGTTGGCTTTATTAGACCTGAACATTGACCTCCTTGCATTAAAAATCCTCTTGATACAACAATGTAGGCAAAGAAGACCTCACTGCCAAAACTGGGTTCACCCGCTAACTACACAGCGTGTGTATAATTTATGAAGAAATGCAAAGAAGAGAAGCTGGTACAACACCATATTATGCACCAATCAACCAATATGCAAGTCAGTGTTGGCCCCGATTGATCAGTTTATACTGGTTACTTGTTGTTACTTCTCAGGTAACTGGCCGGTGTGGTTGCACTTACATACTGTAAACCATAACATATTTTTGCCAAAATAAAAAGGTAATTTGCAACAGTGTCCAGTTCTCCTAACATAATTGTAGCACTTTGCTGCACTCATATTGCAATAAGGGCATCTAGCAAAAATGAAGCTGCTTTTGTGAACAGTGACATTCCATTAATGCATGAGTTATCTGTGATACCAAGATGAGACTGACAAATGTCGTGACTCGTTGGCCCAGGTAAACCTGTGATTTATTTATTTTGAGATAAAGTAGCTTTGATGGTGGTGTACATGGTGGCTGAACCCTTAGTTTTCCATATGGCCTGTACTCTCATTGTAAGAGCAATTATGTCATTATATGTGCCAGGTAACAGCAGCTGTCCACCTTTCCTGACCCCTGCAGAGGTGCTATAATGCCTCACATGAACATGCACTCTCAGTGGTGCAATGTCACCAGATTCACTTGATTGCAGTTGGTGGGGTCTTAATGCATTAAGGGGGAGGTTGCTCTACCAGCCAATTAAGTTCTGCAGCATTGTGATTGTCTAAGTATGTGGTTGATTAACATGCTCTGTATATGGTTTCTCAAGGAGACAACCAGCTGTGGATGATTGTGATTCATAAAAGTAAATTGAATAGAAATGTGCATACACCATGATTTTTAAATTGGATTTTTTTCTGGCATATGCTTTTTCTTGTTTTTTGGCATACACATATTTTCACACTCAAATGGTGTTTGTTGTTTGGTACAGTTCATCCCACTACAACCATAGACCATAATGTCACTTCATTGCTGGCTGCTCTTTGAAGGTGGTTAGACTTCCACAGCTTGGTACCATTTCAAAAGACACAAAGCAAGCCCTCAATGTACCTTGGCCTTTTGCTGTTCATTTGCATCATTTTAAGTGATTGTGATTTAGGGCAGGGGTGTCGAACTCCAGTCCTGTAGGTTTTCATTCTAACCCTTTTCATAATCACTGACCAGTTATCACTGCTAATTAACTCCTTGTCCCTTCATTTCAATAGCCCTGTGTTTAAGGATTCGGTCCTCTGAATTGATTCCTTTCTTCATTAAATGACAGCCAAACAGAAATAAGACATGAAACGAGCCAACAGATGGCCAGCTAAACTGGGATTTCAAATTCCAACCAATCTCTTAATGAGAAGCTGATTCTTGCTGTTAATTAACCTCGTTATTTAATTCCATGGCCTGTTGCTGCTCTTATTCTGCCAAAGCAGACATTCCCAAAACTGTTGGATTTTCTGTGTTTTCTAAGATCACCGTCAAGAGATCAGCCTTACTGAGACCTTCACCTTTCTTTATTTTCAGATATTGTGTGATGGACACAGGTGAGCTGGTCATGAGGCTGCTTGTTTTGTGTCTCATTATTGTTTGGCAGCTAATTAAGGAAAAAGAGACAACTAAGGGGTCTGTGTCAAGTTAATTATAATTAAGGCAAAAGAAGTTAATTAGCAGCAAAAACAGGTCACTAATGAAGAAGATGGTTAGAATGAAAACCTGCAGCCACTGTGGGCCTCCAGGAACAGAGTTTGACACTCATGATGTAGGGAGTACCTAAGGTATCACCTGGGCAGGTACAGATTGATACTGCAATGGCCAGTGGAATAGTTGGTATAATGCCATTAGCATTTTACCTATGATATAGTGAGCAGCACAACTTCCCATCTTCTCCTATTGGATATGGCAGCAGGTGATCACTTGTGATGTTTATCATGTAGCTGTAAGACTATGCCTATCTGGCCTATCTGAACAGAGATAAATCACAGTATTTAATACAGAGGGGACCTTATCAGATCTGTTTGCTGGGTTATCAGATTTATTTAATGGAAGACTTATCTACTTTTTATGAATAATTCTTTGGCTCCCTGCCACCCATGTTACTAGTACATCAGAAGGCAGTAGTCCTGTGGAGCTGCCCTCCTGGATTCCATGGAGGCTGCCACAGGGAGCTGTTGGGATTCGTAGTCCCTACTTTCAGGGACTTAAGGTCAACCCAGAAGTGCTTCCAACAGGCCATGACCTACTATCAGAAGTCCTCCCAGGTCATAGACAAAAGAAGCCCCTCAATCTCAGCCAGGTCAGTCAGAGTCTGGAGAAAAACTGGACAACATTTGACTGGGATGAGTTGAAGAGAAAGGAGAAGAAAAATGTTTGTTTTGCTGTGCTGTATTTGGGTGCATTAAAAGGAAGAAACCTGTTAGTTATTTTTTTGTAAGTAAACACCATTTCTTTTTACTTGGTGCTGTTGTTGTGCAGTTACTGTATGTCTGGGGTTTGGGGCTCAGTATTCATTAATGTAACTTATGGATCTAAATAAATAGATTCTTTCTGGAACCTACACATCGATGACATCCCTATGAAGATTCACTTTTGAACCTTTATTTATAAGAGCTTCATGCAACAACAATAATAATAATTAGATCTTTCCATTAATATAGTCCTTTTCTAACTACTCAAAGCACTTTTCATATAGTCTAACATGATGTTAAAACATCCATCCATTTTCTAACCCGCTGAATCCGAATAGGGTCACGGGGGTCAAATCCCAGCCAACACAGGGCACAAGGCAGGAGCCAATCCTGGGCAGGGTGCCAACCCACCGCAGGACACACACAAACACACCCACACACCAAGCACACACTAGGGCCAATTTAGAATCGCCAATCCACCTAACCTGCATGTCTTTGGATTGTGGGAGGAAACCGGAGCGCCTGGAGGAAACCCACGCAGACACGGGGAGAACATGCAAACTCCACACAGGGAGGACCCGGGAAGCGAACCCGGGTCTCCTAACTGCAAGGCAGCAGCTCTACCACTGCGCCACCATGCCGCCCTGATGTTAAAACAGATTTCACAAATTAAACACTATGAGTTAGGAATTTATTTAGCATGGTCAAAATGTCAGCTACCTAGAATGAGCCCCATTTATCTGTCCATTTCTTTTGCCTTATAGTGCAAAGATGGTCAAGGAGAATAATTAAAAACAGGAAACTCCTTCGACACCCAGGCAGCTGTGACCTGCATGAACATTGCTCTAGTGGATTTTATTTCACCAATGAGTCAAGATCACAAAAAGGATTTGTTTCCCCTGTAAAGGGAGGTAAAGCCAACATCAATAATGTCAATGTGTCTCTACTTTCATCTGCTATTTTTAGTTCATCCATTGTAAGTAAAAAAAGGCTTTCTTTAATGTTCTTTCTTCCCATTTTGTGCATAGCTGTGCATACATGCCTCACAGCCTTCCATGGATACACATTTACCACTATACAATGTAAATGTGACAGTACTACTCTATTACTACTAATACTACTGTAATTTCAAAGTTTAATAAGCAAAGGGACCTGCACTCAGAGACCAGATGACGATGGCTTCAGAAGAGACTTTACTCAGATGTCAGAGGTATGCCATCCTAAAGGAATCAGACCACAACCTGCCACTAAAGGACATTAAAATATATTTAGTGCCTTGTGGATGTTTGAAACAATGAAATGAGTGCTATGCATTAGTGAGGGAGCTTGAGCAAGGCAGCTTAGTGTAATGTTACACCAGCAGTTAGCCCAGTTGTTCATTAATTTACTGGCCCTTTAACTGAGTCATTTACAGTGTCTATAAAAATATTCCCATTTTATTACACAACTTTGAGTCTCAGTGGATTTATTTATTTATTTTTAAATTGATCAGCTGAAAAAGTCTGCTTAATGTTAAAGTGAAACAGATCTCCACAAAGTTATCCAAATTAATTACAAATATAAAATAATCAATCAGATTAGTAAGCATTGGCCTCCTTCTAGTCAGTTTTCAGCAGTTGTACCTTTGGCAGCCATGACAGTCTTAAATGTGCATGGTCAGGTCTCTACCAGCTTTGCCCATCTGGACACTGTCATTTTCCCCATTCCTCTCTGGAAAACTGCTGAAGCTGTGTCAGATTTCATGGTGAGTTAATGGTGAGTGAACAGCCCTTGTCAAGTCCAGTTGCAAATTATCATTTGAGGTGTGGACTCTGACTCAGCCACTCCAGGACATTAACTTTATGTTTGTGGTTATTTTCTTGCTGGTAAACAAATCTCCTCCCAGGTTCAGTTCTCTTACAGACTGCATGAGGTTTTCCTCTTGGATTTTGCTCTAATGTCCCGCTTTCATTTTAACCTGCACCCTCACAAACCTTTGATGGCCTGCTGCAAAGAAGCATCCCCAAGCATGATTTCTTCACCATGTTTCAGTGTGGATGGTGTGCTTTACATCAGGGCAGTATAACATGGTGCTTATTGTGATGGCAAAAAGCTCAATTTTGGAATTATCAAACCATAGAACTTTCTTCCATTGGACTTCAAATTCTCCTATGTGCCTCTTGGTAAACTCTGACTGAGATGTGTTTTCTTCGTTTTTTTTAGTGTCTTTCTCTTTGCCACTCTCCGCTATGACTGTCAAAGCTTCTGAGCAACAGCTCTTGTATGTACAGTCTCTCCAATCTCAGCCACTGTAACTCTGTTACTCATTCAAGCTCTCATAGAACTTTTGGTGGCCTTCCTCGGTAGTCTTCTTTTTGCTTGAGCATGATCCAAGCCTTTAATGACCTCTTAGGCTCAGCCATTAGCAATGTGTCTGTCTTTGGAGAGAGTTTCAACCTTGTCGAGAGGTTTACTTACCTCGGCCGCAACATTCATGTCTCTGGTGACTCTGACTGTGAAGACAGTAGACGGATTGAGAGAGCATGATGAAATCATGAGGTCGCTGGAAAGAGGTGTGTAACACTTTCGATATCTATGCAAAAGGATGAAGGTCCAAGTCTTAGAGTCCTGGTGCTTCCTGTCTAGCTATATGGTTGTGAGGCTTGAATGTTATCCAGTGACCTGAGATGAAGACTGGACTCCTTTGGTACTGTGTCTCTTCAGAGAATCCTTGGGTACTGCTGGTTTGACTTTGCATCGAATGAGTGGTTGCTCATGGAGTTCCAAATGAGGCACATTACCTGCATTTTGAGGGAGCGTCCTTTCCAGGAGGATGTGAAGGGGCTGCATGTCTGCCTGGGGGGGGTTGCCAACCAGGATCCCAAGCTGTTTCATCATGTGATGTGTGCGTCAACATGCTGTACTAGTGCATGCTTCCCAACCTGACTTAACCTGGCCTCTTCAGGCAGATTTACAGCTGTACATTACTCTTCATTTCTTCATGACAGATTTAACTGACTCCAAGGGATATTAAGTATCTCTGATATTTTCTTATCTCCATACCACTGACTTGTGCTTTTCAGTCACCTTTTCACTAAGTTGCTTGGAATGTACTCTTTGCCTTCAGTGTGTGGGTTAGACTCGCCATAAGCTGGACCTTCCAGACACATAGGTGTATTTAAACTACAATCAACTGAAACCCTCAGATCATCTTCATTGAACTAATCATGTGACTTCTAAAACCATTTGGCTGTACCAGTGATGATTCAGGGACATCACATTATCCGTTAATGGTTACTGTACAGTATTTGACCAATCACTATCTATATATATAATTCACTAAGGCAAGACAACCATGGAAAGGATTCACTAAGCTGCCGACAAGTGAGACACCTATGGCGCACGCAGGAAAGAGCCACGCCCACCAACTCCAAGACCATTGGATACGACGACAACTCACAGGGCCACGCCCACCAACTCGGACGTAACGACACAGAAAAAATGGCGTCATTTATATTTGTCTGTCGTAGAGGCCACATGCAGTGCAGGTCAGGTTAATGTCATGTGCATTGACTGTTCATAGAGGCATGTTTCTCGCGGAGGTGAATCGCCATATGCAGTGTGTGAAACGGTTTGCGAGGGGTATCCCATGGGATCCTTAAAACAATCCTTTACAACTGAGGTTGAAGCACAATGAAGTAAGCAGTCTTTAAAAACCAACTTTTCGGTTATGATGCATGACCGCTTGCACCATAGCAAACTGTTTTACACACTACATACAGCTATTCGCTTCCACGACAAACATGCGTCTTCTTAGATGCTCCTGCAGGAACACGGAAGACGTTTTCCTGCCCACCAACGCTCCTTTTTCACCGGCCGGCGTCTACCCTCGCTCTCTAGGCATTCACACTGCCTGCCCATTTGCCCGGACGCAAAAACTCACCGACCACCCAGTTAGTCCCTTTCATCTGTGGTAAGAGTCCACATGCACGTCTGAGCTACGCGGCGTTTGTTATGCCACGGATTCACTATTGTGTTGTATTTTGCTCTCTCCAGAGTTCCATCTTTTCATTCACTTACTGTTGTATTCTCACACCAACCCATTTTAGACATCCGTGTCTTTCCAGAAGTGTTTAGCATTCAATAAATAATTATGCATGACATTGACCGTGTGTCTGCCCAGCGCAGACAGGCATGGGTAAGCCGTTAAACCCCATTCGGGCTGCAAGCCGTGGAATTCCCACTAAATGTGACTCATACGCTCCCACTCATTACGTCCCTACCCTTTGCCCTTTGTGTACACCCCCCTCGTACCGTGGTCGGGTATCTTGGTGTATTATATATAGAAAAGCAGCCAAAACCGAGGGGTATCCCATGGGGTCCTTAAAACATTCCTTTACAACTGAGGTTAAACCACAATGAAGTAGGCAGTCTTTAAAAACCGAGTTTTCGTTACGACGCATGACCGCGTGCACCATAGCAAACTGTTTTACACGCTACATACAGCAATTCGCATCCGCAACAAACATGCGTCTTCTTAGATGCTCCTGCACTTTGTTCACACCCCCCTCCCACCTCGCTACTACCGTGATCTGGTGTCTTGGTGGATTATATATACAAAGGCAGCCAAAACCGCACAGAGCAATAAAAAGTTCCATCTTTTCATTCTCATTCTGTTGTATCCTCAAACCAACCCGTTTTAGACAACCGTGTCTTTCCAGAAGTGTTTAGCATTCAATAAATAGTTATGCATGACATTGAGCGTGTGTCGACCCGGCGTGGGTAAGCCGTTGAACCCCATTCGGGCTGCAAACTAAGTCCCACTAAGTGCGACTCCTATGCTCCTACTGGTTGCGTCCCAAGCCTTTGTACACACCCCCCTCCCACCTTGCTAATACCGTGGTCGGGTGTCTTAGTGGATTATATATAGTGTGGTGGATTGCCGGCATTTTACTCCGGCCCTCACCCCCTGGCCGCTAGGAGGAGCTCTCCCGAGAGCATATACGGGCCCCAAATTCCAGCAGGGCCTCATGGACTATGTAGTTTTTATACACAGCCCTGCTGGATACCTTGGGGGCCACTGGGAGTCGCTGTCGGGAGGCCAATGGACTCATTTGGGCACCATGACCCGGAAGTTCGTCACAGGAAGAGCGACAGGCTACCGGGGTGAAAAAAAGTACTGTTTACCCTGACCCGGAAGGAATAAGGACTTGTGGAACTGTTGGGCAGAAAGACTTCCGGGTCAGGAGGAATAAAATGACTGTGGGTGCTCCCAGACGGCGAGCTGAGTTGGGAGGCAGGGTGGCTAAGCGTCTGGGAGTGGAGGATTGGTTATTTGTGATTGTTTATTGAGAATTGTGGAGAGGAGCGTGCTTTGTGCACATTATTATTATAATAAATAATAATTGGATTTTATCTGGTGTCTGACGTGTGGTCTGAGGGTACAAGGGACGAGAAAACCCTTTAATCTGTCACAATAGAAAAGCAGCCAGATCCGCACAGAGCAATGAAAAGTCTACGTCAGTCACACGTACATCTGGACTATGTAAAGACGGCGACTTGACGAGTTGGACGTGGGCACATGAGCGGGCAGTGCATATTGAACGAGAAATCAGTCGATGTGTCTGACAAACTGGTGCGAGATTGGATGTAGCAGAAAATGTAAAAAAAAAATGTAAGCGTCCTATTTTTTGAAGGGGCATATAAGTCGGGGTCTGATTTTATGATCGATTTTTCGGGTTTCAGGACCTGAGTTATATGCGAGTATATACGGTGTACACTGTAGGTAGCGCAAATAATGTGGAAGAACTTCCTTAAAGCTATTTATGTTGTAACATGGTACTGGTTGGAACACATAAAGTGAATTGAGTGGGACACGCTATACTGGAAAGAGAGTGGCCCACACTCATCAAAATGCCATCTTTAGTATACGAACAATACAGTATACTAATGTCAAAATTTAGTTTAGATTAGATTAATAGATTTAGGAATCAGCAATAGTGATGACTCAGAAGATGTGATCATGAGTCAGCATCTGTTACACTTTTATTTGCTCTTTCTAAAAAGCTGTCATCATCTTGCATCACACAACCTGATCAATTGTGTAAGTGGCTTTGATGTGCTGTAACATTTCTGGATTATATAGACAATATGCTAAAACTCAACAGTGTGGTCTCTTGTAAAATTTTCTTACACTTTCTGCTTAAAAATATGTGAATATGTATATCTGTACATCTGTATATCTGAGTGAGATTCCAAAGGGTGAGACCACCCATGTTGATTTTCTGGACAAATTTTAAGTGTAGACAACATGCATAAATGGAATGCAGAGCAATTCTTAAGGTTCTGAAACTTCTTGTGATTGAATTTGACACAAGAACATGGCATTAATGAGTTCCTCCTTGAATGATTTGCCTGTATGTATTTATAACACAAAATATACTGCATCAATAAATAAAAAAACACTTGCACACACTTGAAAATGCTTATTTTATTTAATAATAATTAAAAAAAACAAATGGAAGATCACTGAATATGTCAGTTATTAATGAACAACTCTTTGTTACCAAATTCACTTTCAAATAGCCACAATAATTCCTTGAAATCATCCAGGTAATTCTAACAGCAAGATCATTGATTTTTCCCATTATATAGCCCCCTTCTCAAAGGAATGCACGGACCACAGAAAGAGTCTAAAACATTTACTAACGGTGACAGTAATGTCAGCCTTAGTACTGCGTAATTACGTAATACTGGAATGGTTGTTCAAAATTCATTTAGTTGTGACTACTTGACATAAAACTTTCAAACCTCCTTAATCCAATTCAAGTTCATGAATAGTCATAGTGTATGCTGCTAGCATTGAGCACAAAGTAAGAAGCAAATCTGGATGTGCAAGCCATAACAGTGCCCACTCATTCCAGTTTAGAGTTACTAGTTCAACTAACATATGTCTTTGAGATGTGGCAGGAAAAGCAGAGTTCCTGAAGGGAAATCCACATGAGAAAGGGTTGAATGCGAACAACATAATATACACCTAAAATTCCGTTACAACAAACTCCCAGGGGCCTAAAAATATTTCTTGTAACAAAAATTTCGTTGTAATGAGATTCTGTACTTGTTACTGTAGTGCTTTCTTTAACTTGCACCCAGGCGTTAGCAATCATTTCAATAGCTTCTTTCACGTTAATTTTAATCTCCTCCTGCCTACAAGTTATGCTGACGAGAATTTTTCTCAGTATTTCTTTGCCATAATACACTTTAAGGGTGAGAATGATGCCCAAATCCAATGGCTGAAGCACTGCTGTGCAATTGGGTGGGAGGAATTCAACGCGAACATTATCTAAATGTGGAAGCATCTTATGGGCAGCACAGTTATCAATCAGGAGCCGAATCATCCTTTTCTTCTTCATATTGTGAGGTTTCTGAACTCTTTTGAGACCCCCCCTCCACTCCCCACCCAACGAAAACAAAGCGCTGAAGTGCATCCCGAAGTGCGATTGCAGCGTCTGTGGAAGATTGTTTTTCCATTTTTTCTTCTTACCACAATCGAGAGCAGCAAAAATATAAAGTTTTTTTTTTTCTAATATGAACTGTTATCGTTTATTCGTGTCTGCCATTTCTATTGGAGGATGACAATGAGTTAAATTTCAGTGGAAGTTTTTCAAATGTTGATGAGCAATAAGCAAAAGGTATCACTGAAAACCGCAGGAAACAAAAAAGACAAAAAAAAAATAACAGTATGAAGAAAGTTCGAAGAAAGAAAAGAAATTTACAATGTTTCTGTTTGGGGGATCGTTGTGCACAACATTTTGGGTTCATATAACATTCCTGTAATATTTATAATTGTGTTACAAAGCATTCTGTTAAGTAATGAGCTGGTTCATGTGTTTGTAAGTCTTGAGAATGTGATACCTAGAGTTGTCTCCTCATTTGCCTTTTTGGTTGTTGTCACATTTCTCCTCAACCCAAAAACACCTCCTGACATGGTTATCGTCATCTTTTGAGAGGCAGCCCGCTTTATTTCCCTCTGTGGGTTGATTGAAGTTTCACATTTATGACACATGACAGAACTCACTCAAATCAAACAGCAGGGGGCTGCCTCCTGATGGCCTTAGCTGTCATTGCATGTCCATATTGTCGGATTTTAAAGGCGAGTGCCTCTGTTTGTCCTTTCTGTTTAGATACTTAAAATGCCCAATTAGTATGCCTGCTATTATAAACAGGCAGTAAGGCTGGCCCCAAATCAGTCCTTTGAAATAGGTTCTTCTGTTGTTGTTGAGAACTGTCCTGGTCTCTATTCATTTTGGACCAGGTTTGACATTTATTGTTATTAAAATGTATTGTTTTAAGATTTTTCATCATTGTGTTAATGACATCATTGTGTTGTGTTATCACTTTCTGGTTCCTATGATGCCATTGTGCTTGTCTCAGTTGATACCAAGTCAAGACACCACTTTATTTGGGTGATTTACAGTAATCCCTGAAGAAATAAGGTTAAATAATAAGAAAAGTTAAGGGTTTTGTTCAAGATTTACAGGACCCTGAACAGCTTAGCTCTCTTGTCTGTAGTCCTTGGCCTTATAAAATTTCGATTGATTGACCCCTACTTGTCTTAGAGTTGCATTTTCAGTGTTTGCGCTCAAACCTCTGGTACATATGAAAACATATTAAATTACCAGCAGTTCATTGGAGGTCATTCTGTTTGGTCACAAGAGCTCCTTGTCACCTATCTACTTGCTCCTTTGCAATGCCACAGGGATCAACTTACCCAAGTGTGGCCTGCCTAATACCAGCTGAATGCCCTTTAGCCCAGGGCTGCCCTCAAAACATGTCAATGCAGCACAGACTCCCTGACAAGTAAGTTGCTTTATTTTTTCTGCATGTAGAAAAGTAATAGATAGGCAACAGAAACTGAATGGACGTTATCTGCCCTTTTAAACAGCAACTGTAGACACTTTTACACCCCATTTTATGGTTGCAATATTTCAGCTCCCTATCAATAATGTAAAGCACTCTGGAAGATGTGTGCATTGCTGGACTGAAGGCTGTAAGAGACGCAGTGACAGAACAAACAGGACACAACAGTTACCTAATAGCACCTTTCTATAATAATTCAAGTCATGTAGACTCCCATGAGGCCGACTTAATAAAGTATTTACACCAGCAGCGGTTTGTTCTGTTGTAATCCAAACAGCCGGGCAGCGGCAATCCGCTTAAATCATCTGTCCCTAGTGTCGCTGCCCTTGAAAGTGCAGTTTCAGATGGTGACATACTTTATGATTTTGTTATCGTGCTCTTTAGGTCCCTGACCTTTATTAAGTCTAACTCAGAGTATTATGAAAAGCGTAAAGGTTTCTGCTGGTAAAAAGATTTTTTTCTATTTTACGGAAACCATTTCATAAGCTAGACTGTAATATTGTCCTAGGAAGGTCAATTTTAAGGACATGTGTACATTTGCCAAGAAGGACTGGGCATGAATTAAACTGTAAAGCTGTTGGTGATATTGTTAACTGAGTAAGACACTATATAACTAAGACAAGACTTAATTGGTGGGTTTATTAAAAATGAGGTGTGTGACCTCTACTACAGCATTGTGTGATCAATAAAGAAAGGGATTTATTGGCAAGTCTCAAACTCCTCAGTGCCGCCATGGTAAAAGCAAAGCTGTAGAGCTGAAGATTTGTTAGTGAAGGCATTGTTGTGAAATGTCTTTGTACTGATTTACTTCTCTCAGTTTGTATGTGTCTGCTTGACTATTCCAGTTTTCATAAGCACCCTAAAGAAGGGCAGGCTGCATCATTTGGGATTCTGAACTGACCTGTGTGAGTGAGTTTGGATATTAATGTCCTATGTGCTTGTCTGCTATCTTGTTTAGGGTTGATTTTTTACCTTGTATCCAGTGCTGGCAAAACAGAATGCAACTCCCAGTGACCCTGTGCTGAATAAAGTTGATTCTGAAAATGGATGAATGAGTTAATTGCACCATGGAAATTGTTAACATTCATTGGAAACAGTTTTAAGCAGTGCTAACCTACTTTCTTCATTGCTTCTTCCACTAACATCCTTTAACCAGGCAGATGGCCAGAGACATTGCTGAAGGCATCTGTTCCCCTGAGAATAATATACCTATACCAACTCTAATGGCTGCGGTGGCCAGGTTATGAAGTAGGGCATTTTGGTTTGATTTCTAATACATGCTGCTCTCTGGGAAGTGGTTGCTGGTAGTGATGAGAAAAACAGGGAAGTTTCGATTCTCATACAGTTTCATGAAACTTGTACATTTCTGTACATAGTTGTCATGCATGCGCGAGTCGGTCACTCATATTCTCTGGGCTCTTCTAAGGTATGTACTTCCACACCAGGTTGAGAAGGCCACTGGCGCTAACATCATCTCTTGTTCCCTCCATAGTGCCCAGAAAATGCAAAGTGAGGGCAATTGACTTTGCCCCTTGCAGTCCCATCGCTACATATCCCGCATTTCTCTGAAGGAGGTGTCACTTATGAAAGGAGCATTCTGCAGGATGGCACTCCTTCCTACCTTGACTTTGAGAGGCTTTATCAGCCGAGAAAGGTTCCTCAAGCATGGACCCTGATTTTATTGTTCGTTTGGCACCATCAAGTTTTGTTTGATCTGTTGTTTCATTTAAATGGAAATGACCGGACTGACATCCTAACATTTCATCTTGTGGACCTGCAATTCCTTCTAATTGACATACAGTAAACAAGAAATATTGCTCACTAAATGCTTTTTCATACATCTGTGGTTACTTGTGTTTTATTCAGCAGTGATGTGATGCAAGTAGCTGCCTATGTTTCTCATTCATGTTACAGAAGTGGTGCAGTACGTTTTTTAAAAATGTGACATGCCGTGTTTTTTCCATGCAAAAACACTCTAAAACACACACCGTTGTGCACATTATTGTGTTTTCTCCACTGGAACAGTTACTACACAGAAAGCCAAACCCTATACCAGCCATTACCTAGCAACCACCCTTTCCTGTTTCTTGATTCCTGCAGAGAAGGTTAAGGATATGTATGCTCCAAGTGCTGTGGATCTCCTAGTTTCATTTCTGTCTCAGACTCATCATTAGGAACTGAGTTTGCCAAGATTATCATCTGTAAGAGCAAGAGGAGACAATAAGAAGGTTTGGGGCACCTGGGGCAGAGCTTCTGGTTTGATGGTTTCCAGCAGGAAGGAGTGTGCCCAGGTGGATGGACACTAGAAGTGTCATCGGGGTTGTAAAAGCTGCTGATATTCTGGTCTGCAGAGTGAGGAAAAGAGAAGGTTGATATCACACAGCGCCAACCCTTGGAGTGGCAGAAGAATATCATTACCAGAGCCCTTAAACTGTCCCCTAAGAGCACATGCATGACATTTCATAATTGGCAAAGTAGGCATCATACTATCAGAACAATAACGGTCAGACAGTCTCATGCACAATTAATGCAATTAAATACAAGTAGATAGGAAATAAACGCCATTCTTCTTAGGTCAGTGGTGCGGCGTTTCATAGTAAATTTAGATTTGCATGAATTGCTTCACTCATCACCTTAGGTTCTAATTCTGTTTTCTAAGAAGTGTGTGACTGGATGGTTGGTCAAAGTTTAAGTCTATCATGAGGGCAGATGCAGATCTCACTGGTGCTGGTAATGAGTTAACAGCAAGGCAACTAGGGAGAGATCTAGAAGCTGTTTAACAGTTGAAATGTTCTGGTAGTGGACATTTTTATACCCACCTCTTGTAAAAGAGCCAAAACAAGATGAAATATCCTCTGCCAGATTATGGCTGCCTGCTTAGTCTCAGATATTATTAGCCTACTGTAGCAAAGAAATTTGAAACTCCAGGAGGAAATCTTGCAGACGATTTTAGTCTCTTGTTCCAGGACACTCACTACTGCATTACTGGAGCCAGTTCATTGCTTCTTTATGGACCTTATGCGTGAGGCACTACATCAAGGGATGTTGTTCATCAGCTTACTTGCTGGTGGTAAAGTAATGATTGCATATTGATATCCATCTTTATCTAGTTAGTAGTGTGCAAATTCCCTTGATGCGTCTGGTGAAATGGTGCAGTTCAGGTAGGCCATTTGATAATAATGTCACACAGTAAAAAGGAGTAGGAAGGAAAACCGGTGAATCATTGTGGCTGGTTGGAGGCTAGCCAGTTTTACTGGTTAGGTGGCAATGGTAAATAGGTGACGTTGACAAGCACAATAGCAAGCTTACTGTTTGAGATGTTAGCTGCTGTTATTTACTCATAAACGAAGGCAGCTGGCATGCAGTAAGCAGACTAGCAGGAAGGATGGCTCACTGACAGCATTGTTAGTCATTAGCAGACAAACACTGGGCAAACTGCTTTTCTTGCCTATTAAAGGGAATTGGAATCATGCTGTGTTGATCGCTGGCTCTATCTTGGAAAATATTTCAAAGCAAAGGATGCTATTTTTCACAATGTCAATTACAGCTGACTTTTAAATTGTTAAGATTTCACACACCCAGAACATAGCATGTACTACACACACAGAACATATCAAGTGCTTTCATTTGTCCAGTCGTCTTTTCAAAACCCAGATCAAGAGGTTTTCAAGTATAATCTTATCACATAAGAGTACATTAGGTGTCCATTTTCTTCTTACTCTCACAGAGAAAAGTGCTGTAGTGTGAGATTTACTTTTCTCATAGATCGTTTTTTTTCACCAGATTTTTAAATGCTTAACTCCTGTTTTCATTTTCTTTTTAATTCAAATTTTTGTGTTGTTTGTTTAATTGTACCTGAATACTAGCAATTAATGATCATCAGAGAGGAGCTAAAGAGCAGAAGCTACTTTCGTGCTTTTTACTTGTGTCACTTGCAAATAATGACTTAAATGACCTGAAATTAAATTAGACAGCAAGATAAAAGAATGAATTAATCCCTGCCTATCCATCCATCCATTATCCAACCCACTATATCCCAACTACAGGGTCAGGGGGGTCTGCTGGAGCCAATCCCAGCCAACACAGGGCGCAAGGCAGGAAACAAACCCTGGGCAGGGCGCCAACCCAAGCAGTAATCCCTGCTTAATACACATAAATTCTTCTCTCATCTAGTAATAATTTGGCATGACCAGTTCATAATTTGTGGAGTAACACAAAAAACATAGAAACTAGGTTATGCCACATTGTTTAATGAATGGAGGAGTTCAATTAAAAGGATAATTTATTTGGGATGAAAACCTGCAGTCACAATGAGAATCCCGGCAGTGAGCTTGAAACCCCTGCTCTGATCCCTCCCCCATGGGGCACTTCTCATCTACCATTCCAGTTATCAACATTGCATTCAGCTAAGTACTGTATCTCTGTGTATTCATTAGAATTTGAAGTTGTCATAATTTAATTTGAGAGACATGAAATATTTGG
The DNA here is from genome assembly GCF_016835505.1 of Polypterus senegalus. Lineage (NCBI taxonomy): Eukaryota > Metazoa > Chordata > Cladistia > Polypteriformes > Polypteridae > Polypterus > Polypterus senegalus. The sequence goes on from NC_053168.1 coordinate 103,519,824, forward strand.
GTGACCACACAGAACCTTTACATGTGGAAGATGGTTAGAAGAAATGGAAAAAATGCAAGTTATATTCCAGCTCTGCAAGAACTAAAAACATGTATACATTTGACTGCTCTCTAGGGAGGCCCTGCAGTCAGTCCAATGTCTAATTTACCAGAATGAATGTGTGTGTTGATAGGTAATAATAATATTACATTTTACTTAAGGCACCTTTTATGACACTCAGGATCACCTCACAGTATAAAATACACTATTAGTAAAATCCACACTAATAAAACAATAGCAAGCATTAAAACAATAAGTATTCATTAATTAAAATAAGAATCGGAATGAACTAATGGGCAACAGTAAGTAGTAAATATTATTTACAACATTTGGTTCACAGTGCAAAGGCCTGTCGGAAGATTTGTAATGGAGTTCAGATTTCATATGTGGGAAGGTAAAGTATTCCAATGTTTGGGAGCAGCGACAGAAAAGGCCTAATCACCAACAGCACTGACGTTAGTGGTTTGGCCAGTTAGTAAACCTGCAGATGAGTCTAAGGTTGAAGGTGTCAGTTATCTATGTATTATAACAATTATGACCTGTATGTGGTGCAGCAGAGCCTCAAACGCAAGCAAGGTTTTATTGTAATAAAATATCTTCACTAGTTGTACCAGCACAACACCATTCAACACAATTCTCTTCTTATCTCTTTTTCCCCCTTAACTCCTCCCAGACGAGTTGTATTCATCCTTCACACCTGACTCCAACTCTCTTGGGTGAGACCCAAGCCCATCAATGCCGTAAATTACTCTATCTATCTATCTATCTATCTATCTATCTATCTATCTATCTATCATCTTGATCATTCATGATTGATCTGCAGACAAAACAGATACAGAAATGTCTAGCAAAAGTGTAGGTATGTACTCAATGCATTGAAGATGGCATATCATAGATCTTCTACTGCAGAAATCAGCATCATTTTGCATATTTAGTCAGCATGAGAAAATGCTTTCATTTTCACCATAAATGCCTTCCAATGTGTCAAATAAACCTAACAACGTATGGACTACACCTTGTAACTGCAGATTGAGTGTGTTAAGATTGACTTCTTCAAAACTCCTTTGTTAAAAATACGTAGACTGCTTCAAGGACTCAACAAAACTTTCTGATCAAAACTATGGGTGCGTTAATGATGAGTATGTGTTAAAGTTAACAATACTAACAACTGTGTTCATAACAGTAGTCAGATCAGATTTCGATATTTGGCACACAGATTTTCTGGGTGATTAATTCAATGAAACTTCATTTGTAGGTGACCAATGTGATTTTCAATTAATTTACAAACCCCCTCTGCTTTCGTATTTGGCGGTACATTCCGAGAATTTATAGCTGCTATATGTAGCCTAAGTTTTAGCATTGCATAGGGTTTTCAACATACTACTTTGCTAATGCTCTCCTGATAAATTCTGCTCTGCATGCCTCCTCTTTGAAAATTTTCTCATGCTTTCTTTCAAAGTGACACATCAAATAATGTTCAGCACACAATTTTTCCCAATACAGAACATATGGCAGAATCTCCTCTCACCAAAAAGCCGAACTCCTTTGCCCACCCAAATTGGGTCACAGAAATGACTGTTACACTTGCCTCTCATTTTGCACCATATTAACCCAAGGTCATGTCAAATCGATGATTCTGGGTTCCTGCGGCTGTCATGTGAGCAGTGAGAAGCACATGTAAACCAGGAATATTATTATCTTTTTCAGTTTAATGATCTAATATATATCCATCCATTATCCAACCCACTATATCCTAACTACAGTGTCACAGGGGTCTGCTGGAGCCAATCCCAGCCAACACAGGGCGCGAGGCAGGAAACAAACCCCGGGTAGGGCACCAGCCCACCGCAGTTTAATATATATATACTGTATATTTTTAATATAAGTACTATATAAGTACTTGGATGACACAACAGACTAGATAATATTTAATAAACTGTTCTAAAGTTATGTTTCATGAGAAATATCAAATCATTTTGTAGATGATTTGTAGTCATGTGACTATCGATCTTCTGGGTGCCACCAAAAATGGTGGCATGTGTGCCCTGTTCTAGTTCTTTTAAGACAAAATTGATGTTTAATCTCAATTTTAGTGTCCACCATCAAACATTAATAATAAGCACCAAATGACAATTACCACCATACCTGGCACGAGAGACATAGATCCAGTTTCCATGAGCTGTGTTTTGGTAGGGCTCCCTTTTTATTAAACCAATATGACTACCCTGTCAAGTAAGCCAAAGAGACAACAGCAGCAGGTTTCCTTTGAAGACGAAAGGGCGATACACAATTAAGAAGCAAGCTAATCATATCTCAAATATTTAAATGACATCATGAGCAGACCATGCCAAAATGGTCTTTTTTGTCCTTTCCTAACAGCCTTGAAACAAACTACAGTATATCTTAGAAGGTCTCTCATTTTCTAATAAGAAATCATAGATCACAGGCAACATCCTGTAGGTATGAGTTCAGGCTAGTAAATAAAGTTGCTAACTTTCAGTGTAAAGAAAACTGGAAACTCAATACTGTAGCACCTGTGATGCTCTTACGGTTGTTAGGATATGTGGATATTTATAGTTTATAAGTTAAATTCTGATGCAGCCCCATCCACAGTTTCTCTCTCAGATATCCTTAATGCTTTCTACACTTACTTTCATAGCAACAACTAATTTCTCCAGTCTGAGATCCTGCATTATGATTCATCCTTTTCTGTGAATGAATTGTGCAGTGCTGTGGATTTTTAAACAAGCTAATCTCTATAAGGCTTCCAATCTGGATGGAATTTCATGATGTGTTTTAAAAACTCTAGTTACCATAGAGCTGGCATTTTGAGGATATCTTTAATGCCTCGTTTAAAAATTCTGAGGTTCCTGTCTGCTTTAAAAAGACAACCATTACTCATGAACCAAAGAAAACAAACATGAACTATCTCAATGACAACAGGCCAGTGAAATTCACTCCCCTTATGATGAAATGCTTTGAGAACATGGAGGAATATTTTGGACCAAAGTAATTAATTAAATAACTCAGTATGAATACACAATTAATTTTTCACTTAAGTCTCCAATTTGACTCAAGAATGATTTAAGATATGAAGATGTAGGGGAAGTGACGGCGAATGTGGTAGGGATGAGAATGGCACCCATACGCATGCACTGCACAGCCACCCTGCTGGCCACTGCTGAGAGTTGATTCAACAGTAAAATAAAATAAAAATAAAAAAGGAATAACCTTGGAGGTCAATCATCACCCCGTAAGCAGATAGCAGACATCGCGTAGTATATGTGTACCAAATTTCAGGTCAACAGGTCAAACAGTTTGCAAGCTACAGGTGATTTAAAATCCTGGACAGACAAAATGACAGCCACAGTAGCATAATATATATAGAGATAAATAAATAAAATATTGAGTGTAAATAATAAATGTGTCATGGAATATGCTTTTGGTTGCTTAATTATTTAGATTTTTAATGTTCATAGTATTCTTCCAAATGCAACATGAAATACAGTTTGAATTTATAACCCAATTTTCCCTCATCAAAGCTGTGAGAGGACTGGCTGTAGCAAGTGCTGTGTTTTGACTGGACGCTTAAACCTTCAGCCATCAAATGCCACATTTACAGCAGGCACTTCAGATGCAGACTCCTGCTGATGAATTCTGAGCTTAAAGAATTAACATAGTGTCTTTTCACAGGAACTCTGGGCAGCTTTTTCTCACACTTGAAGCCAATGTCCACAGTCACACTTTTGAGCATGTGCTGAGCCATAGGATTCCGAAAGTCAAGCAAAGCACATTCATCTACTCTAAGGATGATTCACCAATCAAAAAAACAGCACTTGCTAGAGCCCGCCCTCTCAGCTTTGATGAGTGAAAGTGACAGTTTTAAATTCAAGCCATATATTATGTTGCGTTTGGAGTATTACAGACAAAATAAAATAAAATAACTGGGCAACAAAAAAGCAGATTCCTTGACACACTTATTCATATAAGTATTCTTACACCATATAAGAGACTGGTGCTGAATCTTCCTGATTGTTTACATTTCATCACAACAGTTTACCAGATTGTTTACCATATCCTTTGCACTTGATAATATCTGGCATATTTGGATAAGAAAATCTGTTGTGCATATAGACTGCAGCTCAGCATGTAACACTGTTGTACATTCAACGCTCACCAACAAATATCTCCGCTTTCTACACACTTGGGCAACTACATGTTACTCTTCCAAATTTCCAGGCTCCACTATGCGTGGATGGGCTGCATAACTTCCTTCACACTCATGCTCAACCCAAGAAGTCTACAGGGTAGTGTGCTAAGAGGCCAACATCACAGGCATTATCGCCATTAATGAGTTTGTCTACAGGACTATAAGTTTGCATTCTGAGACATGTGGTTCAAGAGCAGCATCTCTCTTAATGTCAGCAAAAACCAAGGTGCTGATTACAGAACACAGGAAGCAGAGGCAGACCAAACTCTCATCTACATCAGCGGGAATGCCATGAAAAGGGTCAGCATCTTTAAATCAAACTAAATTACTTTAAATTATTTGGGCAAAACATATCCTGTCAAGAAGTCTCTCCAATGCCTTTACTTCATTGGATGTCTTAGGACAGACTGGATGCCTCCATCTTCTATAGGATGTAGTGCTCCCATATTAAGTGTTGTAATTAGAATGATGTCTGTCCTCTGAGTTTCATTTGCTCATTGCCTTGCAGTCTGTGTAGTTAGTTATGTGTACAGGAGCTTTCGCTACCCTGCAACTGAGAGCTGGAATGCACTGTTCGACTGTGTTGCCCTTTGAAGACAAGATTTCTGGGTTTATTCAACAACTGTTTCCATGTATCGTCCAAAAAGGCAACTATAAAGAATTAAACATTTTCTTTCAGAAATATTCAATTTACTTCCTTATTTAGATTTATTTTATTACTATAGTAGCTATTAGGGAGAGTATGGCACCATGCCATCATGGCTATAAAATATGCCAGCTCTGCATACATTTTATCCTGATTTTGGAATAAATTCAACCCTTTTTTGCTTGCAAGTATTTTGCTGTTTGATATTATTTTCAGCTTTAGACTCTTATTATTCTTGACCTTGATGTTTCCTAGCATTTTTGATATATTACATTGGTACTTTTTGATTTTTTGATAATGACTTTACTTTGGCCTTTTGACTTTTCTCTTTACTGTGGTTGTTCTGATCCTTTTTTTTTTTCTCAATATCTTTTAAAAATGTTCAGCTGTCCTCTTAGGACATTATTTGTCCGCTGTCATTTTAGAAACTGTTTGGAAAGGCCTATTCCTTCTTTAGCAGACATAACAGCAACAGACTACAAAAGTTAACTATTCAAAAAAATTCTTTTGATTTGGTATTGAACTTTTTCATTGCCTGCAAAGGACAAATCTGAATACTGTCAGTACCAAAGAGTAATATCCAGCACTACGTCTTCATTTAAGTATAGAACAGAAGTTGATGAGGTGGCTACTTGCACAGTGTCTAACTTCAGCTTTTTTCCGCAACTAACGAATGTCAGTAGTTTCCTCAAAGGGTGCATTCAAATGGTTTTCTCTTTCTTCTCATTAGTACCATCTTCACAATTTCTTTTGTCAACATATGTATTTATTCTGATGAATTTCACACATTTCCACTCTTTATTTGAATAGTATCTGATTCAAACTTGGATTTTGGTGCTTCATTTCAAACAGTTTCTTTTATTTGGATTTTGCCCAGGCTTTTTATAAATGTGGTTTTATGTGATTGGGGGATTAATATTCTACCGGCTTTTTCAGGAAAGGTAGGGCTAGTCTAGACTGGTAAGGCATGTCAGAAGTGGTCTTTTGAGAATCTTCACAAAGACCAGGGAAGGTGAGTGGAGACACATGGGAAGTGCTGATCAGAGCACGTTGCCGCACCCACCACATGACGAACCAACCGGATTGGGATCCAAGTGCAGCTGTGCAACACCACACTGAACGTGAGGTTTTTTACATTGGCTGGAGTGCCAGTTCTGCCACCAACCCCAATAGCCTCATGTTATTCTTCTTGTTTTAGGTGTTTCTTTGCGTCTTAATTGTATTTGCTTTAATGTGTGCGTATATTTGTGTGTTAGTTTACACCCTATTTTTGTCATCTCATTGCTCACTATAAAATAATATATAATTAGCACATTGTTTTGCAAACTCCCTGTTAAGATTACCCGTTTTATATATGCATGTGGCACTTCTTCACATCAGAACTGTAAAACATTACAGTAGGCTGACTACTGATTCCGGGATATTATTTGTCAGTAATATTTTTGTGAAATTATTATTGTCCAGATATATAAGGCCTAAGTCAAATTCAATTAAATGTGTTTATTAATTTATAATTGTATTATCTATAAATAAATGTAATTATAAAACTACAAATTCCTGAAAAATCCTTTTATTATTATTAGTTTTTTATTTTAACCTGTTAGAGCATGTAAGCATGGCAAAACATTCAGGTGCATATGAGGACTTCTTTACTGATTTAAAATTTGGAGCATTTTACATTATTGTAGCTACTTTAAAGAGTCAATTAGCACATTTTTGTTCATTAAATATTTTTGTAGCAATGAGTCATAATTAAAAAATAACAGCAATAATGGAATGCCTTTACATTTGTTAGTGTACTAAATTAAATACACACTTACAATGGGCTTTTGGTGGCTCAATTACTTTCATAGACAGCAAATTCCAATTCAAGTGATGTAAAAATGGCCTTGATTAATATTCTGTTCATAGTTGTTAGTTTTAAGGGTCTATGACTTACTGTAGTTCAAATCTCTTAGAACATACAGTAACAATTTTGAAAGAGCTAGTTGAAGTTAAAATCTGAAGTTGGAGTTAAACTCTGCTTAACATAGTTGGGTAATTCTGACCATAATTGAGAGCAGTTCCTGGGCTATACTGATAAATTATAGTATCAGAGAAATACTGAATGAATATAATATGTAGATAATACAGGTGTGAGGCTGTTAGTGTAACATACTACAAATGCTGAGTATGTATTTGTTCACCATGTTTACAGAATGACACTGACATAATTCCTTTCATCTTACATTCATTCCTAGATAACTGACTTTTTTTACTTTCATGATTAACTTCCTTCAAGCCACAGAAGAAGTGAGCTGTTGTAGAAGCAGCTTGTGTGTGTGTGTGTGTGTGCTTACCCCGGAGTTTGACTAGCATGTATTACAGATCCATTTTGTCATCACTAGTGGCTTCTGGACAAATAAAATACAAAAGTGCAGAAGTTAAAGTGACCCCTCTCAAGCTAAATTTTAAACTCTAAACTAATCTGTAATTGAAGTTGCACAGAATGTTTCTGTGTTTTAAGATGGATGACTTTGAAAATTTACTGATTCTTTCAACGAGAGTTTTTGAAATTTGGTGTGGTATACAATATTTGAGATATCTCAAAAGAAACTGAACTTTCATGACAAATTTTCTTGACCAATAAGTGTACCAAATTTCAACAACGTTGGTCAACTGACAGCTGAAATGGTTCACGTAGACAAACTCACAGACATACAGCCACACTGATATGACAGTCATCGTAGGTGCTTTTCATATTATACGAGCCAACCTGCGGCGTATGTACGCCGCATAATCAGGCCGGTTTTTTAATAATTTTTAAGCATAGGGAGAAAATTTTACATTTGCAAAATCGGTAATGTAATAAATCAGCAAGAAAAGCAACATTGTAACAATGCACGGAACAAACCATCACACAATCGTCCGTGCGGCGTAGCGAGGTGGGAGAGGGGTGTGTACAAAGTGCAGGAGCATCTAAGAAGACGCATGTTTGTTGCAGATGCGAATTGCTGTATGTAGCGTGTACAACACTTTGCTATGCTGCACGATGTCGTGCGTCGTAACTGAAAACTCGTTTTTTAAAGACTGCTCACTTCATTGTGTTTTAACCTCAGTTGTAAAGGAATGTTTTAAGGATCCCATGGGATACCCCTCGCAAACAGTTTTACACGCTGCATATGGCGATTCACCTCCGCGACAAACATGCCTCTATAAACAGTCAACGTGTGGGAGGGGGGTGTGTACAAAGGGTAGGGACGAAAACAATGGGAGCGTATGAGTCGCACTTAGTGGCAATTCCACGGTTTGCAGCCCGAATGGGGTTCAACGGCTTACCCACGCCTAGACACACGCTCAATCTCATCTATAATTATTTATTGAATGGTAAACAGTTCTGGAAAGACACGGTTGTCTAAAACAGGTTAATGTGAGAATACAACAGTAAGTGAATGAAAAGATGGAACTCTGGAGAGAGCAAAATACAACACAATAGTGAACCCGCGGCATAACAAACGCCGCATAATTATTTATTGATGGTTGAACACTTCTGGAAAGACACAGAGACACCCCTTGCAAACTGTTCTACACGCCGCATACAGCGATTCACATCTGCGACAAACAAACTGTTTTACACACTGCATACAGCAAATCACATCCGCGACATGATTTTTCCTAGATGGTCCTGTCGCATCCACCCTCACACTCGAAGCATACACACTGCCTGCTCATGTGCCCGGTCGCAAGCCGCATCCAGCCTCGTTCTCGAAGCATACACACCGCCTGGTCATGTGTCCGCTCACAAGAGAAACTCACGGAGAGCCGCCCACCAGTTGCCTGTGTGTGTGCCTCTGTCTGTCTCTGGCGCGGCTTTCTCTTGCGCTGCCTCTGTGTGAACCGGTCAGGCACAGAGAAAGTCAGCTGCTGACAGAGCGTCTCGACTGTTGCAGGGCCTGCATTGGTGAAGCAGGTGAGACGGTAATGAAACAGAGGCCCAGGGCTTATTGGTTTTTAAAGACTGATTCCTTCATTGTGCTTTAACCTCAGTTTTAAAGGATTGTTTTAAGGATCCCATGGGATACCCTCGCAAAACCGTTTCATACGCTGCATATGGCGATTCACCTCCGCGAGAAACATGCTTCTATGAACAGTCAACGTAGCTCGGAGGTACATGACATTAACCTGACCTGCACTGCATGTGGCCTCTACGACAGACAAACATAAATGACGCAATTTTTTCTGTGTCGTCGTGTCCGAGTTGGTGGGCGTGGCCCTGCGAGTTGTCGTTGTATCCAATGGTCTTGGAGTTGGTGGGTGTGGCTCCTTCCTGTGTGCGCCATAGGTGTCTCACTTGTCGGCTTAGTGAATCCATGCCCCTTCCGGCGTGCTTTTCAAGGTTGTCTTGCCTTAGTGAATTATATATATATAGATGTGAATGCAATAGAACTCAGAGCTTAAAATAAAATAATTAATAAATAAACAGTACAATACCAAAAATATGAGAAAATTCTGCTTGTTGAGATGCTTTGTCCATTCCTTGGCTGCCAAGGCATACGGGTCCATGATCTTTATATAGCTGAACCCTTTTCAATAATGTTGCTTTGTGTCCAGTTCAATTTGGCCTGGTATAAACCTCCTTCTCACTTACTTTGTCCATTTTCTTTTGCTTTTGCTTTCATAAATGGTGGTTTCTTGCAGTATGTCAATACTGTTCATTCTCATTGTTAACAAACTGGACCAGTCCTCTAAAGATGTCATCTAAACCCTATGTTGCAAAGAGATATGTAACGTATCACTCATTCCCTGTTGAAAAGGAGGCAGCATTTGAAAGTATCATCCATAACCAGGTCAGAAGAGCAATGGAATCCGCATCACAAATTTGGCCAAAAAATTTCATTTTTATTCATTCAGCTGAATACTGAATGTCCCATTTATTAATATTTTTTAAATATTTCTGGTGGCCAAAAATTTAATGTATTCCTTCTAAGGAGTATTATTAAATGAGATCAGATACACTATTGTGTGACTGTTCGACCCCTCCTATATTCTGCCAAATTCTACAGGAGCATTATCACTAACACTAGAAGATTTAGGAACAGTTTTTATTCTCAGGTCATAAGGAAACTCAACTGTTTTTTCCACTGACATCAGTATGAGCTTACTTGGTGTAATATATTTATTGCGTTATGCTGGTTGCAGTTTGGTTAAGTTTTCAGATGATACCTAACTAGGTGAAAGTAAACATAGGATATAGAAAGTAGATATTATACATTTGAATACACAATGGGATGTCTGAAATTTTAAAGTACCCAATATAAGAAGGATCTTGGAGTCACTTTGGACTCAATCACTGTCTACTTCAAGACAGTGTACAGAAGCGATCAGGAATATGAAATGTGATGTTTGGACAGATATCGCAATGTGTGGAGTACAAATTGAGGAAGGTTTTGCTTAGGTTATAAAACATACTAGTGTGGTCTCACCTGAAGTACTGTGTACAGTTTTAGTCTCCATATTATAAAAAAGATATAGCAGCACTACAGAAAGTCCAGAGGAGAGTGACATGGCCTATTCTGGGACTAAGAAGTATGAGCTATGAGGAGAGATTGTTGAGCCTATTCAGTTTACATAGTTTAGGAGACATGACGGTTTGACATGATGGACGTGTTTAAAATTATGAAGGTAATCAGTTCAATGGATTCTATTTAGTACTTAAAGATAAACCTTTCAGCATGAACATGGAAACATTGCTGGAAACTTGTACATAGGGGATTTCACAGAAATGTTAGAAAGTTTTTCTTCAGTCAAAGAATAATAGACATATTGAATAAATTACCAAGTAGTATGGTGGAGAGTAGGACCCTTAGGGACCTTCAAATCCGGACTTATGTTATTTTGAACAATCTAATGGAATAGGATTGACAGGCTTGTTGGGCTGAATGGCCTATTCTAGTCACAATTGTTCTATTCTTCTGTATTTTATGAATTTTTTATGTGTTACAACATGTAGTTTGTAGTGATAGGCAAGGACATTTTTTTAATAATAAAGTTTCTGATTAAATGAGCATTTAAGGAAACCAACCCTGCAACACAGCAAAGTCCCTGAAAAAATTCTGACATTACTTGTATCATGTAATCCACATATTAATTCATTTTTTCATATGTCCATAATGTGCAAAACACATGTACTTTTTGCTAAAATATCATTTAAAAATACTTCCAGAAAATCAGAGCAGCGCACATAGAAGAAACACGTTTACACAGGAGTGAACATCTGACCTGAAGACAGGACCATTGACCAATAAATAAGGAGGAGAGGCAGGTCTTCAGTTCAAAAGTAAAGTTCAATCCCATTCTCCATGAAAACGTGAGATAAAACATTTTTGGGCCATCACTACAAACCACATGGAGTTAGTAATATATAAATAAAATATCATTTTTGAGGGAGCATTTCTGTAATGTTGCACTCATTGTCTTTTTTTTTTTTCTGCTATTACTAGTTTGTGACAGAAATGCAAGTAAGAATCTGATTGTACAGTATACATGATGATAATGTTGAAGTTTCTGAATTTCAAAGTGAAATACCCAAAAGTCCAGGTTCTAAATATGTGTCACATACACACTGTGCCATCTTGCAGTGGAAGATCACCTTGGTATTCTTCATTTCTTGTGGTCTTAGAGTTGCTTTGTTACTGCCCTCTGTGTCCTTCCATTCTTAGGTGTTTTCAATAAATAACCAAAAATGAAACAACAGGAAGAAGCAATGAGACAAGTGAGAACATGGTCATTATTTTTCTAATGTTTTATGCTTTTTTTATAGACTGACAAACGATTTGACTTGGGATCAGCAGACCTGTTGCCATCTCTACCTCCAGAAGGATGACATCTGCTTCCTCCTTACCTTTCATCGCTGTCTTGCTGGACTGTGGTTTAGCCATGTCTGCACCAAAACTACTGTAAATAAAATTATGCTATGTAAATTTTCAAAGCCCACCCTGAGACCGCCATATTTTCTGAATGTGCAAATTCTTTGCTAGCATCTGGAGGTGCAGAGGATGAGATCTTCAAGGAAAGTAGTCATCATTTAAAGGAGGGTCCAGAACAATAGGTGAACTTTAGTTATGTACTTAAGCTGAGCACAGATGTACTTTCTAGAACAGGCTGTAATTGGCCTACTTATGCTAAAGGCCAAAGACTTTTGCAGGTAGGAGTATTTAATTTGTGGGAAGGCTTTCATTAGATCTGGTTATTTATGTTATCTTCCCTTGATTATCCAGTTTCTTGGGTCCTCCTAGCTAATACTCATGAGCACCTCCTTTAGCTCTCTGAATTTATCACAGCCATGGTTCTGTATAAGCTTATTCCAGTGTGTTGGCCAGTAAGGTTACATTTTAAAATTTCTGTTAATGGGGTGGTGGCAAATCTCTGAAGAAAACATTTTTTGCCACAGCTTTCCAGTTTTCAGTATTGTAAGATTTTCATGCCTAGTAATTTACTTGTCATGTATCTGGGTAACCGTTCCTTTTGAAACATTAAATATTATTTTACAGGATATGTTTCTTGACTATTATCCTACTGGAGGTGCTTTTTACTGGGCATCAAAAAATTAGGCTGATCATCAGCTTTTTTCCAGTACATATAGCATTCACATGTTACTCCACCTGTACTGAATAACCAACAGTGCAGAAAACCTCCTCACCCAACCACACCACTTTATTAAGCCTGCAGTCAGCCCACATGGCAGGATCAGCGAATTATTACAAATTAAAACTGATTTTTTCCAGCTTATCCAGAGGAAGTAGTCCTTTTGCCAAATGACATCTTACCTGACAATTGTTTAAACCAGGCAGTGCTCCATCTTTACTAGATCACGAGTGAGTTGTTTGTTCTTGCATGACCCTCTGTGTGCTACTGTTTTACTGTCCTCATCTGTCAATCCTTTCCACTCTTTAGAGCATGGATAGAATCTAACATCAGCCAAAAGTTTCCAGCCACAAAACACTCTATTAGGAAAATATTGCTTAATCATTTCATAGTCATAGGTTGTAGGCATTGTCGGTTAAGAAAACCCTACCCATGCAACCATGTGCTTCCACTGTTTTGCCTTTTAAAGTCAATTATTTATATTGTGTCATGTCATCAACGGAGGTGGAGCTAATTGTATGGAATGAAATGTTATTTTTAATAAACTAGTAACTCAGTGTGTAGAGTCCAGAATGCTGTGGGAGGTTGTTATTAGGGATGGTGGTGTAGGTTGGGTGGGTATTGTTGTTAAGGTTATGTGGGTTACATGATGATACTTGCTTTGAAGAATTTCATACAGTTATAGCTGTAATTATTTAAAATTTTACAGAAAGGAAGTCGGTTGTTATATAAATTTAGGTCATCAAAAAATGGAAGGAGAGATACAAGGAAATTCTGCAGAAAAAGATCAAGTTCAGACACCAGAAAATGGCACCCTAAAGATGATAATATTTTGTGATGACCAAAGAGGTGTCAGTCGCATGTGGTTTTGGTTTGTTGTATTTAAGGGTCTGAAATGCCATCAGATTAAAATGGACTGCTTTGAGCCATCTAAGCTTCTTCCTTATTTAAACCACACAGTAGATAAATGCCATTTGCTGTGTTTTTTGTTTTGCAAGTACATTAGCCATCTGGGTAAGTATACATTTCTCATCTTTTGCTCCATTCCCAATTGACTACTTATGTTTATTCTCAGGTTAGACATTATAAAAGAGATCCACACAGGATCCTGAACAAATGAGTACAGCAGCTAAATATTTTGCCCTTCTCAAGTGTATAAACTAATGAAAGTGTATAAACTTATAAACCTCCACCCAAATGTAGAACAGCAGTAACAGATGGAGTCACCATGAAAAAAAATAGCCTCTCTGTCTGTCCTCCTTTGGGTGTAGTCAGAAAGACTCATAATGTGCTATCATTCTTCCCAGAATTCTTGCCATTCTTCTTCCCATGTGCACTTGCTTTCTTCTAGTCCCTGTGCTCAGCTTTTCCTAGACAGAATAGAGCAGACATTTTTATATCAGTTTTTGGTCTTTTTGTGTTTTTAGATTTACCCTAGAAAATTTCTCACAACTCCCAAGAAACACATCCCATTACCGCAGTATTTTCAGCTCCCTTACAAATGGCCCTATTCTACTTAAATTGATTTGACCCACTCATTTACATCCGTGGCCAGGCTAGCATTTTTTAGTGTCTCATACCACAAGATACTAGGGCCCCATTCCATTCAGGAAACTTTCAGGGCTCCCTTCGGGATTTTCCAGTATTTACAGTTCATAACCTATTACTTGATCGTTGGTCTCCACATAATATCAAGCTTCAGCATAGTTATGAGGGGTGTTTGATGGCAAGTGAGCCTACAGTACATCCGGAAAGTATTCACAGCGCATCACTTTTTCCACATTTTGTTATGTTACAGCCTTATTTCAAAATGGATTAAATTCATTTTTTTCCTCAGAATTCTACACACAACACCCCATAATGACAACGTGAAAAAAGTTTACTTGAGGTTTTTGCAAATTTATTAAAATAAAAAAACTGAGAAATCACATGTACATAAGTATTCACAGCCTTTGCTCAATACTTTGTCGATGCACCTTTGGCAGCAATTACAGCCTCAAGTCTTTTTGTATATGATGCCACAAGCTTGGCACACCTATCCTTGGCCAGTTTCGCTCATTCCTCTTTGCAGCACCTCTCAAGCTCCATCAGGTTGGATGGGAAGTGTCGGTGCACAGCCATTTTAAGATCTCTCCAGAGATGTTCAATCGGATTCAAGTCTGGGCTCTGGCTGGGCCACTCAAGGACATTCACAGAGTTGTCCTGAAGCCACTCCTTTGATATCTTGGCTGTGTGCTTAGGGTTGTTGTCCTGCTGAAAGATGAACCGTCGCCCCAGTCTGAGGTCAAGAGCGCTCTGGAGCAAGTTTTCATCCAGGATGTCTCTGTACATTGCTACAGTCATCTTTCCCTTTATCCTGACTAGTCTCCCAGTTCCTGCCGCTGAAAAACATCCCCACAGCATGATGCTGCCACCACCATGCTTCACTGTATTGGCCTGGTGATGAGTGGTTTCCTGGTTTCCTCCAAACGTGATGCCTGGCATTCACACCAAAGAGTTCAATCTTTGTCTCATCAGACCAGAGAATTTTGTTTCTCATGGTCTGAGAGTCCTTCAGGTGCCTTTTGGCAAACTCCAGGCGGGCTGCCATGTGCCTTTTACTAAGGAGTGGCTTCTGTCTGGCCACTCTACCATACAGGCCTGATTGGTGGATTGCTGCAGAGATGGTTGTCCTTCTGGAAGGTTCTCCTCTCTCCACAGAGGACCTCTGAAGCTCTGACAGAGTGACCATCAGGTTCTTGGTCACCTCCCTGACTAAGGCCCTTCTCCCCCGATCAATCAGTTTAGATGGCCGGCCAGCTCTAGGAAGAGTCCTGGTGGTTTAGAACTTCTTCCACTTACGAATGATGGAGGCCACTGCGCTCATTGGGACCTTAAAAGCAGCAGAAATTTTTCTGTAACCTTCCCCAGATTTGTGCCTCTAGACAATCCTGTCTTGGAGGTCCACAGACAATTCCTTTGACTTCTTGCTTGGTTTGTGCTCTGACATGAACTGTCAACTGTGGGACCTTATATAGACAGGTGTGTGCCTTTCCAAACCATGTCCAATCAACTGAATTTACCACAGGTGGACTCCAATTAAGCTGCAGAAACATCTCAAGGATGATCAGGGGAAACAGGATGCACCTGAGCTCAATTTTGAACTTTATGGCAAAAGCTGTGAATACTTATGTATATGTGCTTTCTCGATTTTTTTATTTTTAATAAATTTGCAAAAATCTCAAGTAAAGTTTTTTCACGTTGTCATTATGGGGTGTTGTGTGTAGAATTCTGAGGAAAAAAATGAATTTAATCCATTTTGGAATAAGGCTGTAACATAACAAAATGTGGAAAAAGTGATGCGCTGTGAATACTTTCCCAATGCACTGTACCTATGAAGTAGTGATTTCGGGTACATGAAATGTTTTTATTAAGTTGACCAGGACTTTTTTGCAGCTCCTGCCAGCTTTCAGCCTGGCAACTGTTTCTCATTGCTGAATAACTGCCCAAGAAGTTGTCCCTTGGAGTCCTCTTTCATTATGACAATGCTCCGCCACATTGAGTGCACACGACAGTTGAAACATTGCAAGAATGCAACTTTGAACTGTTGCTTCACCTTTGTTATTCACCAGATGTGGCAACTTATGATGGGTTTCTCATTCCTGATGTGAAGAAACACCTGCATGGTCAACATTTTGACACAGATGATGCTGTTATTAGTGTAGTGGTGTGACTTGAAAGTTTCATATTTTTTCTAAGGGCATCCAAAAGTTGGAACACTGATGGGAGAAGTATGTTCACATTCAGGAAGTCTACATTGAAAAATCCTAAAATTGCATTGTGCACCTTCCTAGTTCCCCCTTCCTGTCGACTATGCCACTGCGACACTAGAGGGCACTATCACTCCTCAAACCTCGCAGACAAACGTCCACGACACCAAGTAAAAGCACCAGGAATATATATATATATATTTTTTTTCTGAAATTGTGCCACAGTAGACACCACAATCTCCCCAAAAAACAATAAATCAATAATCACAAATCCAATAAATATCCACCTCTTCATCAAACTGCCTCCTAACTCCGGCTCATCTTGCTGGGTCTCCCATAGTTCTTTATATAGTCCTTGACTCGGAAGTGCTCCTGTCCTTCTGTCCATACGAATCAATAGCACTTCCAGCAGTACTTCTGTTCTTCCGTCCCCTTGACTTCGGAGTACTTCCAGGCTACAGGGAAAATAAAAATCCCCGTGTCTCCCTGCAGCATCACACAATGGCATCCACGGCACCCAGCAGGGCTATGAAGTCGAAATCCATCTCCCATGGTGCCCTGCGAGAATCCGGGGCACCTCCATGCTACAGGGAAGACGTCATCTAGCGTCTTGGATGTGTCAGCTGGGATGAGCTGCCGGCCATCCATCACACTAGGTATGCTCACTTTCCATCAGACAACCCTCATAAATGATAAATTCTACCTTTTGCCCAATACAAATGTTATTACTCATATAATCTAATAACTGAGAATTATTCACATTATTCTTTAGACAGAAGTTCTTTTTTAAAATCCTTTGTTATCTGCATTCACGTTAAGTGAAGATCACTAGCCTTTTTCAAAATGGTGGTTACCCTGGTAAGTTCATGGCTGAGGGCAAAATAGTTGACATGGTGATTTGCCAGGTGAAGACCAGGTACAATATAGAATTTCTTGTGTGAGCATATAGGTGAAAACCACAAGATATTTTCCAGATGACCAAAACCTAATCATAATGAATTCTGGCAACTAGCTTAATTATTTTGTTCAAGTTGGTTTTCATAAATGCCTAAAAATTGGAGATGTCCTGAAGTAGAGAAAGCCCTCTCCACCTAAGCCAAGAAAACTGTTAAGCTTGGCAAGCTTGGTGAAGCTGAGGTAAAGGTAGATGGCGAGTGACACTTTTCTGGTGGAAACTGAAAAGCATTTGGGAACAGTAAAACATGAAGCAGCGGTGGCAGCATCCAAATTTGGATCTTTGCTGTTTCATATTTGTTTTTACAGTTTGTTAAATTCTTATTAGTAGTACTATTTTTGTCTGAAATGCATCTTTACAATTTATTGAAATACATTGTAAAAATTCAATAATGAAATACAAAATATACAGAACTCAAGCATTACTCTGTTTAATAATGTAATCTCTTTTTGATCAAAAGAAAAAAGTTAAATTTGGTGGCTACAGACCTTTTACAAATTTTTTACAATAATCGTACCCTCATGACAGTAAAACAGAAAATAATATTCCATTATATAAAAAGGGTGATTGGGCAGATTCAAGTAATCATAGGCCAGTAGCTTAATGTGTGTCACAACCAAGTGAATGGATACAATTATTAAGAAGAAGATTGATTGAGCAGCACTTGGCAAGAACAGGAGTTTTAGGGAACAGTCAGCATGGGTTCAGAAAAGGGGAGGCCATGTTTTACTAACAGGCTGGAATTCTATGGGGAAGCAACAAAAGAATTTGATCAGAGTGGTGCATGTGATATTATTTATCTTGATTTTCAGAAAGCATTTGATAAGGTCTCATATGAGAGACTGGACATCAGACTACAAGAAGTGGGAGTTGAGTGGAGATGAGGCTCAGATGCAGGAAGCAGAGGGTTATGGTGCAAGCAACCCCATCAAAATCGGATGACATTAAGAGTTGTGTTCATAAGAGATCAGTGTTGTGGATTCTGCTTTAAAAAAAATTATATATACAGTGGTACCTTGAGATACGAGTGCCCCAACATATGAGTTTTTTGAGATACGAGCCGCCATTATGACGATTTTTTGTCTTGAGTTACGAGTCAAAATTCAAAATATGAGCCATCTATTTCATGACACTTGCCTAACGCTTGACTTTATGGAAAAGAAACTGATTATACAGCAGTGCTATTTAATGACACTTGCCTAACGCTTGACTTTATTGAAATGAAATTGATCACGCAGTGGCGCTATTTAATGACACTTGCCTAACTCATTTCAGAAACATTCTAAAGGGTAAGACTAAACAAAGCTCTATGGACAGGTTTCTATTGAAAGACCCTGCGAATGAAAGTGATGAAAGTGTGGCAAAAAAGAAAAAAACTAGTGAAGAAGAAAATTAAGTTAAGTAAAAGTGAAGTGAAAGAAAAAACATTACAATACGCGAATCGGCTTTGTCAATATCTGTTTATTTCTTTAGATTCTCTTTCATGTATTAGGTTTTATTTTGTTTGTTTACAATATTTGTTCATTATAAATTCATTTTTCTTATGTTGAAAACATTTAACAAAAAATTGAGGTGGTTTTTTTGGGGCTGGCACAAATTAATCTCATTTCAATGGGGAAAATTGATTTAAGATACAAGCATTTTGACTTACGAGCTTGGTCATGGAATGAATTAAACTTGTATCTCAAGGTATCACTATATATATATATATTGGGGGTATTGGCCAGGATGAATGGCCGGCCATATCTCTTCCATATATATATCTATCTATCTATCTATCTATATATATATATATATATATATATATATATATATATATATATATATATATATATATATATATCTGAGTACAATTATAAACAACAAGCTGGTTAAGTTTGCAACTGTTACCTAAATAGGTGGATTGGCAGATAATTTGGAATCCGTTAAATCATTATAGAATGACTTGGACAGCATACAGGCTTCAGCAGATTTCTGGGAGATGAAATTTAATCTCAGTAAATGTCAAATATTAAACGTAGGAATTAAAAATGTTAGGTCTGAATATACAATGATGATGTATTATTTACCCTGTACAACTCAAGGCACCTCACACCCAGATAAACTGACTTGAGCTGAGAGAACTTTGTGTACGACTAAAACTGTGTTGGTGGGGAATGGGATAGCAGGCTGCTTGTGCTGAATGACACATTTGCAAAACAAAAAATGCTAACAGAGAGGTGCAAAGGAATTTAAGGTGGCCGGAGATTACAAGTTTTTTCATAGGCTTTAGGGATTCTAGTGTTAATGTTAGTAGTGCTTTAGGTATTCCAACTTTTATCTGTTTTAGGACAACACCTCTACATACTCTTTACATCCTTTCATTTTTAATTGCTGCATTCCATTTGTCAAAAGCCTAACATTTAAATGTGTTGTTCACTATTTCATTGAAAAGTGGTTTGGTACGGTCAGGCTTGTTGCTCTGTATTGCTTTATTTCATGTTTACTGTATTTATTTTTTGTCTTATTATTTAAATATAATTTAGTGTATTGTGTTCTTAATGATATTTTGTTTTTCTACTCTTTGTATTTTGGCAGTTTTATGATTTTATTATTTTGTTTGTGATCTGCCCTGCTTCCTGTATGTAAAATCTAAGGAGATCCCAGCAGTACTTAAGCTGAAGCTTTCCAATATTCAACAGATTCAGCATAATACTAGAGTTTGTGTGTTGTTCTCCACTCTTGCTATGTTTTTTTTTTATTATTAATTATTTATTTTACTCATTTGTATTTTCTGGTTATGACCACTGGCTCATGAATAAGGTATGAATAAGTCTTTGGATTTGCTTGCCTTAGATTTTGCCTTTTTAGGTAAAACCTAATTTCAGCTCCTTTTTGCCTTGCCTTCTGTTTTTCGTTATCATTTGGAATAACCTTAATAAATCTTTAAAAATAATGGCACTTGCCTTATTTTGTGCTGAATCAGAGGTTTCATAATTTTCTTCTTGTGAACATTTGTGTATTTTATTTAAAAGCCAATCCAGATGTTCAATATCCTCTTTTTCAATCTGGAGACCATCAAAGATGGACACTGTGGATGGCTGGGAACCTCAACGCAGAGGCACAAAAATCCCAGCTGGAAAGCCAAAATAGGGGACATAGATGAGGACTTGGAAGCTCTGCCTGATGAGTTTGGGACCTATTATAGGGGTCAGACAATGAAGTCCTCAACTGACTAGTGATATATAAAAAAAATCTTGGGTCGAGGTGTGATCATCTCGGAGAGACACTTTGATGTCATGCGAGACTAGACATTACAACCTTAAGAAGCAAGACCTGTGAGACGGTGACTTTTGCACATCTCACCCTACTTACAAACAATTTAAAACAAGTTCACGGACATCTAACCTTGCAGTTGTTGGAATGCTTTTGGCAGACACACTTCATGCTTTCCCAGCTCTTAAAAATGTGATATGTTGTAGATGGCACGTGAATGGCTAAGCGAAGAAGAAAGAGCAGCGCGTGGAAAAGAGACACAAAAGCGCTGTTATATATATAGTGTTATATTTTTTAGGTCTGCTCTCTATTTTTGTGCTTCTCTGTGGAAATATTCAACAACAAAATTCTGAAGGATCAGTGTTATTAATGACTTTGGGAAATTTGGAAACTTGAATTAGCCTCTTTAGCATTAGATCCGAGCGTTAATCAGGCTGCAAAAACCATGCACAAAGTGTGTCACTTGGGCAACTGTACAGATTCATCTTGCATAAGTGTTAGAATCAACAGTCATTCAGTCTGTAAAAGTGTTGTCAGTGCTGCCGTTCTTTGGAGAAATCTGAGTGCAGGCTTTCACTAATTACGAAATATCTTCACTTTACCAACAATGAAGACATTGATGAGAATACCCATCCAACATTCAAATTGAAGAAAATTTGGGAGATCAGGCCATTGTAGTAAAATTTCAGAACATTTACATTCTGAACCATAATGTCAGAATCAACGAAAGTCTCATGGCTTATAAGGACAGACTGAGGGTTTGTATATAAATTGTGATAAACCCAGGGCGTCTGTGAGCCCCAAACCCTAACACAAAGACTCTTGTCCAGTCCCAGGTTCAAATAATCAAAAGATTTTTTTTATTTTAACTCCCTCCAAATGTGACACAAGCAAATACAGATTTTTCTTACTATATCTCTCTTTTTCTCTCTACCACACCACCCTCATCTACTCAAGCATTGCTCCACTACCTCCCAGCTCTGACACGCTTGAATAAGGGAGTGTGATCTCTTTTATCACAGGCCCAGGAGTACTTCCGGTGCCAGGGCAACTGCCCAATGACAGTACTTCTGGGTCGCATGGAAGTCCATAATAGGGAGCTTGTCTTCCTACAGCACCCTCTCGTGGCAACCAGTGACCCCAGCAGGGTTGTTCTGCCGGACTACATATCCTGGCATGCCCTGCTGGCTTCTTACTGTGCACCAACCTCCTGGGCTGCTGCCATCTAGTGTGTTGGGGAAGTAATAAACCTCCAGCAACTTCTGTTTTTAATAGGCTGTCCATCCACCCTTTACGGTCCTTCCTTCCAGGTCTGTTCCCTCTCCTGGTCGGGATGGCAATCCAGCCCATGTGGCATCTACTATATATATCTATATATATATATATATATATATATATATGGTGGAACCTCGGTTCAAGAACGTCTCGGTACACGTACAACTCGGTTCACAACCAAAAAGTTCGCCAAACTTTTGCCTCGGTTCACGACCACACACACTCGGCATACGAACAAGCCAGTTTCCCTTATGGTTTATGCACGCCAATGATTTCCGCACGTGTTGCATTGTTCTCGGTCAGACGAGCCTGCCTGCCTGCTGCTGAGAGAGAGAGAGAGCGAGCCTGCACGTGCGTGCCTGCCTTGCCTGCTGGTTCATACGCGCCGATTACTGTATTTAAGCAAGTGCTGAGCCACTCCCTGTTCATTGTTCTCAGTCAGACGTGAGTGCTTTACATGTGATCTCTTTGTGCTCTACAGTATTTTGTGTGCTTTTGCAGTTAACCATGGCTTCTAAGCAATGAAGAGTGGTGAGAAGAAAGTTTTGAAGAAAATTGAAATCGAAGTAAAGAAAGAAATTATTGAAAAGTTTGAGCGTGGCGTTCGTGTTACTGATCTTGCTGCCAAGTACGATTTTGACTATTCTAAAGCAGAAAGAATCTATTAAAACAGCTGATATTGCAAAAGGAGTTACAGCGTTAACCAGGCAGAGGCTTCAAGTGCTGGAAGAGGTGGAAAAACTACCAGTTTACTCATTTACCAATTTGAGAACCCTCATGCTTTCAAGCAGCACAATGTAAACAAAGCCAGACTGCCAGTAATGTGGAGGGCAAACACGAAGGGTTGGGTCACAAGGACTTTGTTTTTGGAATGGCTGCATGTGGCTTTCGCTTCCACCAGCTAAACATCTAAAAACACCAGAAACCCAAGAAATCACAAGAGAGAAAACACCTGAAGGAAAACATCCCTCCATCGCGAAGCCAGACTTTCCCTCAAAACTGTAACCTCCTCTCCACCCAGTTCCTCCTCACTTCATGCCAGAACTCGACTCATGCAAGGTTAGTTTTCTTGGTGGTTTATAGTTTTTTTATTACGTATTTTTCAAAAGTTAATTTTTCAGTTCGTAGCGTGAATTGTTGCAATGTTACTTTTCTCTTTTTTCAAATGTTCATTTTTTTCTCTGTGCTTAAAACTCATTAAAAAAAAAGTGTTTACATGGAGTTGTTCATAGCGTTATGTTTTAATTTGGGAAAATGGTTCAAGGGATTAAAGAGCAAGTAGGCAAGAATCAGAGAGAGAAGGTCCGATATTTTAGTAAAATTTACTTATTCAATTTTAGCAACATTCAAATACATATAATGCAGTGACAATAGACATACAGAAACAAAATTATGCTTACATTAATATCAAAAGACCCAGAGCCATCATCCTAGACCAGTAGACTGAGGGAGCCCACTTGTCAGTCTCGTCAGAGGATCAACTCGTGAGCCTGGTCCAATACCGGGCGGTGTGCACGTTCCCCACGGTTGAGCTTCCAAAGAAACTGAGGGCGGAACCTTCCCTTATATACTAATTGAGTGTCCTTGCCCAAAAGCGGCTTACGTGCAAGCAGTGTATACAGAAGTGATCAGTTTCAGTACACACCCTTCCACGGGACACGGTGTTGTTTTTCCTCTACTTGGCCTTGACCGAGACGGTGCCTAGTACCAGAAGACACACAATAATAAGCGTTGCATGCAATGAAGCCCCTCGAAGTGAAAAACAACTCCTTACATAGCCTTGGCTGTATCTTTAGAACATTCCTGGCTGTTTTCGAAAAACAAATCCTTGCAGCTGGTTTTGCACTGAAGCGACCAATGCCCATCTGCTCTCCTGATTCCCTTCCTCTCTTTACAGAGAAAATCTTTCCATTACACGTGATTTGTTGCAATGTTACTTTTCTCTTTTTTCAAATGTTTATTTTTTTCCGCTGTGCTTAAAGCTCATTTTAAAAAAAGTGTTTACAGCGATTGGGCTGTAAGGCTATTAGCATGAACTCCTGCAATGTTACTTTTTTGGTTGCTTGTGGTTGGTTTTTAAATTAAAGTTCGGATTTGTTCAAATGTTCCCTTCTGTTCTGAGAGAGAGAGAGAGAGAGAGTGTGAGAGAGCGAGCGTGTGCTGCTGACAGAGAGAGTGAGCGCGTGCTGCTGACAGAGGGGGAGGGTGCGTGCTGCAGAGAGAGAGAGAGTGAGCGAGCCAGCTCGTGTAGCTGAGCAGGGAGCCTGGGTGTTTTGTGTCAGTGTTATTCAATGTTTTTACATTAGTTTGCTATTACACTGTGCATTCTATGATGTAATTAACTATATTTGTGCTTAATCTTTACATATATTTACATATATATTTACATACAGTTGGTACGGTCTGGAACGGATTAATGCTTTGGTTCACGACCAACTCGGTTTATGACCAGAGTTTTGGAACAAATTATGGTCGTGAACTGAGGTTTCACTATATATATATATATATATATATATATGCACACATATATACATTATGTTAACATTTGAATGGCAGAAACAATTTATTCACAAAACATACTTCATATTTGCAAGATAATTTACAGGAATGATCGCCATTATGTTCAAGACATGTACAATATGTGGCACATTAATTGTCCTCAAAAAATATATATAAGTATATACATAGCATTAGTGTTAACATAATTTTAACTCACCCTGTGTGTGTGTGTATATATGTGTGTATATATATATATACATATATATATATATATATATATATATATATATATATATATATATATACATACACACAGTGTATTGCATCAGAAACAGCAAGATTTGGCGTACAATTTTATGAGCTTTTTGAATATAAAATGAATACATTTGGAATTCAGTTCTGTACACAGGGAAATTGAAAATGTTTGATCTGAAATACAATCAGTACGACATTGCTACGTCATCAATGCTGACTTTGATAGATGCTCTGCTGGATCAAGGTTGCTGTGTAACCATGGACAATTTCTATACTTCGCCAGATCTATTGGATGTCTTGCTGCAAAGAAAGACTGAGGCATATGGAACAGTGTGTCCCAACTGTCGTGGCCTGCCTGAGGACTTTGGGAGAGCTAAATTACAGAGAGTTGCACTAGTAGCTTGGCAAAAGTGAAGAGTGCATGTATTGAAATGGAAGGACAAGAAGGATGTTTGTCTTCTTAGCACTGTACATAATGCTACTACAGTCACTGTACAGGAAAAAGGCAACAAGCAGGTTACAAAGCCTTGTGCTGTGGTCAAATACAATAGCACAATGGGTAGTGTAGATCATGCAGATCAAGAATTGATTTTCTATCCTGCTATGTGGAGGTAACAAAAGAAATACTACAGAAAGATATTTTGTCATCTGGTAGAACAGTACATTTAGAATGCATTTGTCTTATACAAATAAGAAGCTGGAGAAACTGTATCTCATACAAACCTTACATGCCAACTTATAGAACAAATCATTGCCGCACATTAACCGTCCACACTACAGCTAAAGAGACACAGTCGACCCAGCACATCGCAAATCAATCCAGAGCATCTTAATGGTAGACATTTTATTGATTATATAACAGAAAAAAAACAGAATCCAACTCGTAAATGTGCAGTATGCTGTTCTACAACTGATAAAACTGGAAAGAAAATTAAAAAAGAAACACATTATTATTGTCCCTACTGTGCTGTTGAATTGTGTCTTTCACCGTGCTTTAAGATTCACCACACAAAGGACTTATTTTGAGATTATATACAGTTTTGGCATTATTACTAGTAGTAGTATTAGTATTATTTTTATTATTGTTCATTTCATATTATGTTTTATTCATTATTACTATTATTATTTGTATTATTATTATGCTTTTGAGATTTAATAAAAAATATATTTTTTTTAAAAAAAAATGCAATGCTTTTTATTTTTTTGGAATAATTTCATGTCCTGCAAGAGATAATTTCAAGTCCCATGAGACAAGACTTTTTGCCACGAGATTTAACAACACCCAAGGTCCAATCCCCTTTCATTCGTGTGAATGCTATTGTCAGACACAGTTCATGTGCTCTAAGCTCTGTGGTGTTTATTCTTCCCCAAAGAAGACAGCACAAACAAAAACAAAGTTTTGGGGACCGTCCCCATATATTGTCGTCCAGACAATAAAGAATGTAAATGATTCAGAGTTTCAAAAGTAAAACAGTGAACAAATTTCTTTGAAAAAAATGGCGGCTTTATACAGAACAGGATTATGGTACAGGAAATGGTTGGCAGTTAGTGACGTTGGAAACAGGAACCGGAAACAACGTCATCATGATTGGACAGAAGTAAGGTGGATTGATGGAGCCGGAAGTGACGTCATCATTGTTGGCCGGAAGTGATGTCGTCGTGGCCATTTTGGAACCTGAAAGTGGAGGAACTATTTTTCTTCAGGTGTTCTGTTGACCAAAAGAGATTTGGGTAAGTACCACGTGATAACCCTCTATCGCGATGGCTCTTTGACTGCCTCCTAATCGCACATGTGTGACATGACCCCCCCCTCAGCCCAGACCCATCGGGTCGGGCGACCTGCACCGAGAGGTCATGGACACGAGAGAGAGCATCTGCGTTGGCCTGCAAGGAACCTTTACGATAAATGACACTGAAACGATAAGGTTGAAGATTCAAAAACCACCTAGTGATGCGAGGGTTAGACTCCCGATGAAGGGACATCCACTGTAAAGCAGCATGATCCGTCACCAGAGTAAACTCACGCCCCAATAGGTAGTACCTCAAAGACGTGACAGCCCACTTAATCGCCAAGGCTTCTCGCTCCACCGCAGCATACTTGGTCTCCCGGTCCAGCAGTTTCCGACTCAGGTACATAACAGGGTGTTTAGCACCATCAACGCATTGGCTCAGCACGTCACCCAAACCTGTGGCCGATGCGTCGGTCTGGAGGATGAAAGGAACAGAAAAATCAGGAGAACTTAAAACAGGTGCTGAAGTAAGGGCCAATTTTAAGTCACTGAATGCTTTATCAACCGAAATGTCCCATACCACTTTTAAAGGTGCGCGTTTCCTTGTTAAATCAGATAAGGGCGCAGCAACTTCTGAGAAATGCGGTACAAAACGGCGATAGTAACCTGCCAATCCCAAAAATGCTTGAACTTGCCGCTTATTCATCGGACGGGGCCAATTCAAAATGGCATCAATTTTAGAACATTGTGGTTTAACAACACCCCCTCCTACTAGGTAGCCTAAATATTTGGCTTCTCTTAACCCAAAAACATTTCTTGGATTAATTCAAGACCAGCAGACGCTAGCGTGGAGAGTATTTTTGAACCTGCCATACATGATCCTTCCACGTGCTGGAATAAATGACAACATCATCTAGGTAGGCAGCACTATATGAATTGTGGGGCCGTAGCAGTGTGTCTACCAGACGTTGGAAGGTAGCTGGTGCCCCGTGCAAGCCAAAAGGAAGGACCCTGTATTGCCAATGTCCACTGGGAGTACTAAAAGCGTTTTTTTCTTTGGCGGAGTCCGTTAAGGAAATTTGCCAATACCCTTTGGTCATGTCAAGAGTAGTTAGGAATTGAGCGTTCCCTAACCGATCAAGTAAATCATCTACTCGCGGCATGGGATATGCATCAAATTTAGAGACCTGATTAAGTCGACGAAAGTCATTACAGAACCTCCACGACCCATCAGGTTTAGAAACTAAGACAATTGGACTAGACCAAGGGCTATAGCTCGCTTCAATAACCCCCAATTCCAGCATTTGTCTAATTTCCAACTCTACTTCCACTTTCTTTGCCTCCGGGAGCCTATAAGGTCTCTCTCTGACAATCACTCCAGGGTCAGTAATAATGTCGTGAACAATCAGCGCAGTACGTCCAGGTATCTCGTCCACAACTTTAGGGACAGACAAGATAGCCGTCTCGAGATCTTGTCGTTGTTTAAATGTCAAATCGGGCCAAAATTAAGGTGGGCACATGACATAAAAAGAGAACGAGGCTGATTGGACGAGGGATCAGGGTCCCTGTCCTTCCATGGTTTCAGCAAATTAATATGATACACTTGTTCAGTCGGTCACCGATTAGGTTGTTTAACCAAATAATCCATGAGACCTTTTCTTTCTTTAATTTCATAAGGGCCTTGCCAATGTCCTAACAACTTTGAATGAGAAGTTGGGACGAGCACCATTACACGATCACCCGGGACAAATTCTCGAATGGTGGTGTTTCGGTTATAATAACGGGACTGCGCTGCTTGTGCCTTTTCCAAATTTTCTTTTAGAATAGGTCTGATTTTCTCTAATCTATCGCGTAATTGCAATATATTCAAGAATATTTGAAGTAGGGAGGACCTCCTCTTCCCATCCTTCTTTTAACATATCCAAAAGCCCCCTGGGTTGTCTTCCATATAATAATTCAAAAGGAGAGAAACCAGTGGAGGTCTGAGGGACTTCCCGATAAGCAAACAAAACGAGAGGAAGCAACTGATTCCAGTTTCTTCCATCCTCGTTAACTACCTTGCGTAACATCTGTTTTAAAGTTTGATTAAACGCTCCACCAACCCGTCAGTTTGGGGATGATAGACAGACGTTTTCATATGTTTTATTTGGAGTAATTTGGCTACTTCCCTGAACGTCTCCGAAGTGAAAGGAGTCCCTTGGTCCGTTAAAACCTCTTTGGGGATCCCAACACGGGCGAATATCCCTACTAATTCCTGTGCAATGTTTTTCGTATTAGCTGAGCGCAACGGAACAGCTTCCGGAAAACGAGTGGCATAATCTACTAGCACCAAAATATATTTAAAGCCTTTTAATGAGGGTTCCAGGGTCCTCGAGATCGACACCGACTCGTTCAAAGGGATATCAATAAGGGGAAGGGGAACGAGAGGAGCTCTTCCTTCTTGGAATCTGGCGAAGTTGACACTCCGGACATGAAGTGCAAAATCGCCAGACCTCCTCGTTAATTCCCAGCCAATAGAATCAGAGTTTTATTCTCTCTAATGTTTTTTCGGAGCCTAAGTGGGCTCCTAGAAGGTGAGCGTGTGCTAATTCACACACCTTTCTTCAAAATGTGCGTGGAATCAACAACAGCGCTTGCACTTCTCCCTCATGTTCTGCCACTCTATATAATAATTTGTTTTTAAGTACAAAGAACGGCATCGGTGGCATGGGATCCAGGGTTGTATAACCCTCGGTAGATACTATTGCATTCCTAATATTTTTTAAGGAATCATCGTTCCATTGTTCTCTTTTAAAAGACGATGGTGTTAATAGAAATTGGGCAGTTAAGTCTTGTATTGGGTCTTGTGCGACCTCAAGGGGTGTGGTTTCAGTCACCATGTCCTCTACGTTAACTGTACTACTTCCCGCAGAGGTCGATGGGACATCAATTCCTTCGCATTGGGTACCCGTATGGGTCCGTGCTACTGTGGGACATGGCGTGGAGGCAGTCAGAGCAGTATTCTCCATTACTAAGCCTAAATGTTTTTTAGGTACAGTTACGTTATTACCGCTGGTAATTTTATTCCAGTCTCTACCCAGTATAACTCTCGAAGATCAAAAAATATGTTTCTATAACGTCCGACTCCGTGAGTGTAGTTATGGCAATAGGAGCTGGCCGAGCGACCTCCGTCCGTACTCCTGCTGCAGTAGCACGAGCGTTGACTTCTGCTACTTGGGTCCTTGTTTCGCCCATCTGTAATTTCAGGGTTTGAAGATCGCCCATGATGGTGTTGAGAACGATATTCAGGTCCTGTTCCTCCGACATCTTGAAGCAGATGAAAAACAATCCTGCCGACTACGCCAATTGTGGTGTTTATTCTTCTCCAAAGAAGACAGCACAAACAAAAACAAAGTTTTGGGGACCGTCCCCATATATTGTCGTCCAGACAATAAAGAATGTAAATGATTCAGAGTTTCAAAAGTAAAACAGTGAACAAGTTTCTTTGACAAAAATGGCGGCTTTATACAGAATAGGATTATGGTACAGGAAATGGTTGGCAGGAAGTGACGTTGGAAACAGGAACCGGAAACAACGTCATCATGATTGGACGGAAGTGAGGTGGATTGATGGAGCCGGAAGTGACATCATCATGGTTGGCCGGAAGTGACATCGTCGCGGCCATTTTGGAACCTGGAAGTGAAGGAACTATTTTTCTTCAGATGTTCTGTTGACCAAAAGAGATTTGGGTAAGTACCACGTGATAACCCTCTATCTCGCGATGTTTCACTCACCTTTAGGCTCTTTGACTGCCTCCTAATCGCACATGTGTGACAGCTCGTATAAATTTTTACGTTTTCAGAGTAGAAGACAAAGTTGAATGTCGTAAAGAGGTTCAAAAATGTTGCCACAATACACATGCAGAGAAGGTTAGAGATTAAGAAAGTACTAAAATTTGAAACTCTCAAAAAACTGATAGCAATGATCGCATTAGCGCTAACAAATGGAAATTATTAACTCGTGAAATAATGGAACAGCAATAAGGGATTGAATATATGGATACAGGTGATATGACAGAAGTATGAAGATATTGATCGGCTTTAAAGTTTAAGTCAGAGACTTGTAGATCTAATTTGTGTTGTCATCAGGAGAAGTAGTGTTTCTTCCCAATGAAGAGGCGTATCCACGAGAATTGAAAGATTTGTTATTTGGTGAAAGTGAAATCCACAAACACTACAGGCAACATATTCGAATTTACAATAATGTGTTCACATTCGCATTGTTCAATGCACAAAACATAGGTTTATACGATTAATGACCATACACTATGACAGGGGTCCTCAGTCACCGTCCTGGAGGGCCGCAGTGGCTGCAGGTTTGTGCTCCAACCCAACTGCTTAATAAAAAGCTCTTATTGTCCAAGTAACACTTCTGCTTCAGTTTAGCTGTGTCGCTCGTTAAGATTTTGAACCCTTATTGCATATTTTATTTTTAAACAGCTGCATTCTTGGTTTTTAATTGCTCCTAATTAGCAATAACATGCAAATGACAAAAGAGACCAGCATTTCTCCATTTAGCTTGTTACCATTTACACCTATGAGTATTTATCATGCACTATTGGGTTTAATGAAATACTTGGAAGGAAAGTGAAGAGAAAAAAGTGAAGGACTGAGAATTACTCATCCATTGTAGCCTTCAAATCATTTGGATGATATCCTTAGAAAGGGGAAGAAAATCTAGGATATGAGAATGACCTGACGTAGCAGAGTTAAAGTACTAACAAGCCATGAAAATAAATTATTGGCAAGAATTGCTTTCTAATTAAGCAACTGGGTTAGAACAAAAATCTGCAGCCACTGCGGCCCTCCAGGACTGTGATTGTGGACCCCTGCACTATGAGAATCTGTAGTCCCACAAACATTAAAGCTACTACAAGTTTCATTTCAAATAAACCACAATTCGGTCAGTATGTTTATCATCACGGAGAAGTGAAACAACATTGGATCGAAAGAGTTAAAAAATCAGACGTATTAGAAATTCTACAGCCAATAATGGATATAAATCCATACATCCAAAAGTATCACACTTTACACATAATTTATCTAAAAAACATGGACAAAGAAGTTTTCTTGGATTTCTATTTGAATCCGAAAGATCACGCTCACATATATAATAAACCAACATGTGACTAATTGTCAGCGATAATAGTTTCAAAAGATGGAGATATCAAAGACAAAGTTGATATTCTTGTTTAACAAAAGCACAGCACGATTTGTCACACGCGGTAGATCTTGGAAATGACTAGCGTGTAGGGCCCGCATGTGGGTTGGTGAGCGAAGCGAGCGGTAGGCAGCACCCCGTAGTGATATCTGTAAAAAAAATGTAAGATATTTAAAAATAAGAAAGGTTTTCACAAAAGATGACAACTAATCAATTATTGGGAGCTGAATACTAGTTAGAGACATTGTCTTTGGTAACTACATATTCCCAAAATCTCTCACCTTCCCTTTCTCTATATTTTCTTGACACTCTTCTTCTTCTTCCTTGACCAAGAGCTGCTTTCTTTGTCTGCCAACTCCAAGCTGAAAAATAGCCTGGGGGTCACTGTTAAAGCCCCATATCTACTGATTGTTATTGGATGTTGTTGGACACTGTATACTGTACATGCACTATTATCAAACTTCGTTCATTAATAGGCTGGTGTCCCTAAATCTGTTTTGATACTCTTGCTACACCCTTTGCTATTTATAGTATAGTTTGAAAATTTGCATCCAGTTCTTTTCTTGTCATCAGATGTGCAGATTTTGTTGTAATTTATTTTTTACTTTGGGACCAACAATTCAATCTGTATGCTAAGTCCTCTTAAAATTCCTCAAAACTTCTTGCCATTTATTACAGCTGGTTACAATCTTTTCAGGTTTAGAAATACATCTGAAATGAAACAGACTGTGCAAATCAACAGGAAGAAAAATGAGACTCCAGGATTATTCCTGATTAGCTTAATCTATTTCTTTGCACTGTGAGCAATGTAGTATCCTGCCAACAACTAATTTTTTGACTCTTTATGAAGAAAAAAATCTTTCTTGATGTATGTTGCTGACCTGAGATGAACACCTCCTTCAAAACTACTTCTTTGCTTGGGCTTCTTGCCAGCAGAAAAATGTAGAGTCCCTGAGGAGTAAAAAAATATTTATTAAAATTTGATAGATAGAACATAAATCTTTAACAAAACAACTTTAAACTCAGCAAATAGCAGTACTCAACATAAATGTTCATTAATTGGTTGGCTGGAGATGGTCTGCTTGGTCTGAGCAGCTCCATTTGTGGCTGGATGTTTGACTTTCTGACAATCAGTGAAGATCAGCATCAGGCTCTTTTCCACACTGTTCTCCAACATTGTGGTTCTTCAAGACTGACTTCTTAGCCCACTGATATACAATCTGTTCACCATCCAGTTTACAGCTGACACCACTATGATTGGCCTTATCATATGATGCCATGACAACAACCTCTCCTTGAACGTTAACATGGCAAAGGAGGTTGTTGTTGATGTCAGGGACAAAAATAGATAATCACACTCTACTCCCCATCAATGGCTGCCCTTTCCAAACAGCAGTTTTTGTTTCTGGGTGTTCTGATCACCCATTGCCTCTCATGGATTGCCAGCACTACCTGCATCATTAAAAAGGCTCAGCAAAGGCTGTTTTTTCTGAAGTGGGTAAACAACTTTGGAGTGGGAACTGAAATCCCAGGTGAACTTTTGCCACTTTACCATGAAGTACATCCTCACTAGATACCTCAACCATGTGGTTTGGTAACCTGACTTGCAGTCAGTACTGCTTAAAAGATAATTGTGGCTGATCTTCCATTGTTCTATATCACCTATTCCACCTGCCATCTGAAGAGGGTTGAATCCATCAATACTGATGCTAGCTATCCCGCTCATTCCTTGTTTTAACTCCTGCCCTTTGGTTAATGTTATTGGAGCCCCACCACACACTCCACCTGCTTCAGGGTCAGTTTGTTCCCCCAAGGCCATAAGGTGACTGAACGTAGCTGCCTCATACTGTTGTAGGACCAAATGGGCCTTGACCATTCTGCTAGGTTCTTGTGGCACAACAAGTCTGTTACAGCAGCAGATTAAGCAGACACCCAGCTGCGCCTTCCCACATTTACATTCCAAACTAAGTAACTAAAATCCAGCTTGCACAGGGATATGCCTATACTTCATCTGATAATAAAAATGTCGATAAGAATTGAACTGAAACCTTTCCAGAGGCCCCTTTGCTTACTTTTTACACTTATTCTTGCTTACACAAGCACAAACAAACACCTACAATAGATAGAATAGATAGACAGAAAAATGCATCTATGAGAAGAACCTGATTTTGTAACTGGCAGTGACTTTAAGTTAATCATTAAAGATTCCACCTTTCTTCACCAACTGGTCATACTCAACCCATCTGAGCATATATACTGTGGACACACTCACTGATCTCCCAAGAGAATACTCTGCTTTCACAGTCTCTGAAACTAAAAGTCTCTGTCTCTCTCTCTTTAAGGAGCTGAAACTGACAATATCTTCTCTTTGTGCATCAAAAAGCTGAGATTCTGTCTGCCAAGACAAAGCTGTGTGCCAGTTGTCTGAAAAGGATAAGAAGCAGCCATTACTTCAAGTAGAGCTTTTCAGCATCTAAAATCTTGTGCCAGATAGAATAACGTTTTTTCCCATATAAAGGTGACCCAGCAAACAGCATAACTGAGGAAGGCACTGCAGACCACAGACAAAGGATCATGCAGCAAAGAGAAAGGATGTACTCCAGCGCCAGAAGAATCCTTCATTTGAACCTGAAACACCAGCAAAGCAACAGCTACACACAACATCAGACATTATCTTTAAAGACTTGGTCATCGTTAAACTATTTAGCTATGCCAAAATAAATTAGCCTCCACATATAGGACATATAGGGCAAAGAAAAAAGAAAACTGATACATATAAACTTAACATAATTAAACCATTGAAAAAATTAGATAAATTAGATCATATTAAACTAATAACAATAAGACAAAACCAAAAAAACAGAATTAATAACAAAATATATAAGATATTATTTATATAACAGTCAAAAAATTAAATATACAGAAAAACATCCTGGCTGAACCATGGCTAAAAAGCTTACACTTGCATTGTTTACTTTGTTCCGGAGTCAAATAGGGGTTTTTATTTTTGTGTATATATGTCCTGTTAATTGATTGTTAAACGTGAATAACACCACTGGTCATGCAGATTCCTATTTGTAAATTGGGTTCTGTGTTTTTACAACATCAACATTTATTGATATAGCACATTTTCATACAAATGATGTAGCTCAATGTGCTTTACATAATGAAGAAAGAGAAAAAAGACCAAATAAATGAGAAAATAAATAGAACTAGGGAACACTAATTAACATAGAATAAGTAATGTCCGATGGCCAGAGAGGACATGAAAAAAAACAAAAAATGTCTCCAGACAGCTGGAGAAAAAAAAAAATCTGCAGGCGTTCCGAGGCCACAAGACCACCTAGCCCCTTCTAGGCATTCTACCTAACATAAATGACCTCACAATCAATCCTCATTGTATTCAGGGTTCACATGGAATTTGTGGGATTTGTACTTTGTGCTTTGTAGGCACTGTACAGATAAAACTGGAAGAGAAGTGAAGGATGTGGCGGGACTTTTTCATTGTACCATTTTCGGACTGAATTCATCCTCAGTAGCACCTAAACCTTTTATTAACTGGATTTTCAGATGGTGCGCAGCCACCAGATTTCAGGACGCGGGTGA
The DNA here is from genome assembly GCF_016835505.1 of Polypterus senegalus. Taxonomy (NCBI): domain Eukaryota; kingdom Metazoa; phylum Chordata; class Cladistia; order Polypteriformes; family Polypteridae; genus Polypterus; species Polypterus senegalus. The sequence continues at coordinate 103,554,865 of NC_053168.1, forward strand.
GTTCTTTTTCCTCCCAATCCAGTCCAATGATTCTCTTTGATAACAGGTGCACCTACGAAAACTATTCTTCTTCTTGACTCTGGTGGTAGGACTGTATTCACTATCCAAGTTCCTGGGAAGCAGTATATTAAAACAGAGTATTCCGCACATCTTTTCATTCTTTAGCCATTGCTCAAGTTTCCAGAACTACTTTCAGCACCTACAGTAAAGACTTTTTCCAGGACTATAAATATCATTGTATGAGGGTTTCTTCATGGTGTTTGTTTGGTACTTCTATCATTATTTTTTTTATCGTGTTTATAAATAGTTATTATAGTAAATAAGGTATAGTTATATATTTGTATATGGGCATTTTCCTGGGGTGTTGTTAATATTTGGGTTTCAGGTTGGAAACACTGTTGGGCGTAGGTGTTAGTCTGATTCTATCAGTCCCTCATTTTAAAAGCGTTGCGTCAATACCATCCAACCTCTGCTCCTCAGGGACCGGCTGACAGAGACGGGAGTATATTCATACCTGGTGGCATGGATCGTGGACTATTTTACAGACAGACCTCAGTATGTGTGTCTCGGAAACTGCAGGTCTGACATTGCGGTCAGCAGCACAGGAGCGCCGCAGGGGACTGTACTTTCTCCGGTCCTGTTCAGCCTATATACATCAGACTTCCAATACAACTCAGAGTCCTGCCACGTGCAAAAGTTTGCTGACGACACTGCTATCGTGGGCTGCATCAGGAGTGGGCAGGAGGAGGAGTATATGAACCTAATGAAGGACTTGTTAAATGGTGCGACTCAAACCATTTACACCTGAACACCAGCAAAACCAATGAATTGGTGGTGGATTTTAGGAGACCCAGGTCCCTCCTGGACGTCGTGATTATCAGAAGAGACTGTGTGCAGAGAGTGCAGACCTATAAATACCTGGGAGTGCAGCTGGATGATAAATTGGACTGGACTGCCAATATTGACGCTCTGTGCAAGAGAGGACAGAACCGGCTATACTTCCTTAGAAGACTTCAACATCTGCAATAAGATGCTGCATATGTTCTATCGGACGGTTGTGGCGAGCACCCTCTTCTACACAGTGGTGTGCTGGGGAAGCAGCATAAAGAAGAGGGACGCCTCATGCCTGGACAAACTAGTGAGGAAGGCAGGCTCTATTGTAGACAAGAAGCTGGACAGTTTGAAATCCATGGCAGAGCGACAGGAGATGAGCAGGCTCCTGTCAATCATGGAGAATCCACTGTATCCACTGAACAGGATCATCTCCAGGCAGAGGAGCAGCTTCAGTGACAGACTGCTGTCATTGTCCTGCTCCACTGACAGACTGAGGAGATCGTTCCTCCCCCACACTATGCGACTCTTCAATTCCACCCGGGGGGGTAAATGTTAACATTATACAAAGTTATTGTCTATTATACAGTACCTGCATTGTTATCATTCTTTAATTTAATATTGTTTATTTTTATCAGTGTACTGCTGCTGGACTATGTGAATTTCCCCTTGGGATTAATAAAGTGTCTATCTATCTATCTATCTATCTATCTATCTATCTATCTATCTATCTATCTATCTATCTATCTATCTATCTATCTATCTATCTATCTATCTATCTAGTTTGGCACAGTTGTCAAGATTCTGCTTTGCGTTAGGATTACCTAGTGATGTTTCTTGCCTACATTTCACTATTTTCACAGACTTTTTATTAATGCATACCCAATACACATTGATATAATAGACGAACGCTAGCTTTGTATGACATAGACACCTATGCCAACTTTTGCCTATTTTGCATACATAGAATGAAACACACTTGTTCCAATAAACACTAAATCGAATCATGGAATAATTTGACATTAAACTGATGCATGCCAATCTATTGTATGTTTGCTTTATCCTTTGATTTGGTAGATAATTGAAAATAGATCCAAAACTGATTAGCAAAATATTAGGGTTAATTCTCTGTTCTAGTAAAATCTGATGATGTTAAGGTTGCACTATCTATGACAGGAAAGCCATTCTACCTTGGTATTGTGGCACTACTACTGAGGAAAAAGGCCAATAAAAAGTTAATTGAAACATGTGTAAAGCATGACAGTGTCCTGCAACGATGGCAATCTTACACTGTATCTAGTGATATAGAAGGTAATTTATATTTTAGGTTTTTTTGTACACATGGTACCACCATTGATATCAAATCACATATCATGTTTGAATGATATGAAAATTGGAGTTCTGTGACCGTCCACAGTCCTTGGCAGCTTGAACTCAAAACCATTGATAATGAAACCAAGGATGAGTTGGGCAAATGAAGGCACACAAACAGTCAGCACGACTAGGTATACTTTAAGTGCTTCGTGCTTTTATTAAGACCAAAGAATAGTGTCCAAAGTGCAATGCTTCAATAAATAAATCATCTATCAAATCAGCAAATGATAAAACCATACAGTCATCAGGGGCCTCATGTATAAACGGTGCGTATGCACAGAAATGTTGCGTAAGAACTTTTCCACGTTCAAATCGCGATGTATAAAACCTACACTTGGCGTAAATCCACTCACTTTTCCACGGTACCTCATACCTTGTCGTACGCAAGTTTTCCGCTCGGTTTTGCAGACTGGCGGCACCCAGTGTCAAAGCAGTGCTACTGTTCCTGTGTGGTTACACCTTATTTCCCTGACGCAGCTTTATAAATACACCGAAACTAACCGCATATTGTTTATTAGTGTAATGCATCTGATTGTAATTAACTTGTAACAATATAATGGTAGAGGGAACAGCCATAGTATTCCAAATACCATAACTGCTTTAGCGTTGTTACTCTCACTTCTTCTTCTTCTTCTTCTTTCAGCTCCTCTTGTTAGGAGTTGCCACAGCGGATCATCTTTTTCAATATTACTCTCACTGCACCACTCAGAGTATTTATATCACTGTATCTGAGTGTGAATCACAGCAGCAGCTGATCGGAAAGAGAATTATCGGTATACAGCTTCAAGGACACGCTGTCTCAGCCACTGCAAAATGTTTTAAAGCCTTTCCTGTACGGACCTCGCAGTTCAGAAACAGAAACGATATCATTTATAAGGTGAAATTCAGCAAAATATGTTTATTAAATTATACAGATAAAACTTTAACTTCATTTAAATAATCTATATTCTTCACTGGGAGTGTCGTTAAGGATAGAATAATTAAACATGTACTACGAAGATAATTCAATGTTCTTTAAACGTTTTGAAGAATCGGCGCTAAGCTTACAGATGGCTTAACGTCTATTACAGAGCTGATTGTATGGCGATCGGTTACTTGGGGAAAGAAAAGCACTGACTGCAGTGACGGCTACGCCAATATATATTGAATATAAAACAGAAAGAGAAAATGACAACACAGCTAAAAACACAGCGACAAATTTCGGCAAAAGATAAATGCTTGTGTCATGAGCATGAGGCGGCTATGCAGTGTCCGCAATGGACGTTGTGCATAAGCTACCTTACTGACGGGCAGGCGAAGGAGCCATTGATTCTTCCTCTGCCAAGTGCCACCACAAGCCTAGAGCCGCCCCTGATTGTACTGCTGCAATAAATTATTTCATCGAAGTGAAACACATGTTTAATAACGTGCTTTAACTCCTATCATCATGAAAATGATATCACGTATACATGTCAGTATTTTAGTTATTCAGAGAGCTGTAATATCACAAATGTAATGGATTCTGTGTCCAGTTGGAGGAAGAGAGCCGGTTTAAAAAGCAAGTAGTGATTCACACACATAGAGCACATAGAAGATAAAATACAAAACAAAACATTTAATGTGCTACTTTAATTACGATGTGATTTGAGAAACTGGTTAATTAAACGATTTTAAGATTAAGTTTATGATGTTCTACTTTAATGACAAAATAAACTACGTGATTAAAGTGGAAATGCCGAGATTGAAGTTGACATTTCGTGCTTTTTCCTCACTGTGTGCCTTTTTTCTCTGTACCCTAATAAGCTTTCATATGACACTCAGACAGTGGGCTTAAAACTCGGCTTTTCACGGCGACTTTGATATGTGACTTCTTTTTTATTTCCGGCACTGTGCGATTTGTGGATGTGAGCTTTCAAGTTTCTCCAACACACTATGTCACTCGATCAACTTCCTTTTGTTGATTATACAACGGTTTATTTGAACAAATAGTATGTTTTTCATTTGCCTCCACTTGGTATTCGCTGAAATTCTTATATTTTCCCCTGTGCTTTTCCCATTGTCTTTTCACAGAACGCTGCGCTTAAGGGCGATTTATATTGATTTGCATATTCAAATAGGCGTAATTCTGGGAGGATTTGGGGCGTTACATAATGCGTGTGGAAGAACGTGGAAGTTGGAGTACGCACAGATTCCTGCATCTAGATTTTTCTGTGCGTAAACACATTTCGGCTTTTGTGCTTACGCCATGTTATAGTGCGAGTTCTACGCACGGCGTTATACATGAGGCCCCTGGTCCTTTCTGCTCCACCAGAGCCCAGCATGTCTTTCACTATCTGTCTCCCCAGCTCACCCACCAGGTCACTCAGCCAGTGGAGATGCCAGCAGCGGCCCTCTTTACTTCCAGCTCCCATTCTGCTCAGACTCGGCTCTCCTTCCGTCTGTCACCTCACACTCCTAGCATCCTTGGCATCCCTAGGAAGCACACCACCACATACCTGCCTTCCTTAACTCAGTGAGGAACAATCCACCCCTGGACCGCCGGAATCTGATACTGCTCTGTCACTCACGTTTCTCCTTTTACTTGTTTCTTCTCAATTTTTGTCCTGCTGGCTCCATTTTATGCACAGATTGGGTACAGGTGCTAAATATCATCTGCTCCCAGGTGTTTGCATGTGAATATGTGATCAGCCAAGCACCCCAATCAACCTCGGAGTGGCATGTGCATGTTTTTACATGTACTTGTACCCACCAGGATCCTTATTTATTTATATTGCACAGCGCCATGAACCTCTGCCATCACAAGCTCCTTTTTTATCAAAAATTTTATGCACAATAAAATAAAATAAGGTGACTTGAAGAAATATGACCATGTCAAGCTACCCGGGTGTTTGATTACCTGTCAGTCTCACTGAAGTAAAATTGTTGCTACGTGACCAGCTACAAATGTCACCAGTTGAAGCCATTCAATGCCAAATTCCAAGTGATAGTGTTTCACTCTTGATCACTTGTGGTCATTTCTGACAACTGAGGAATTGTTGCAGATTAAGATATAGTGGACTGCATATACAGTAGTATCTTTTTTAGCATTAATACAGTGGTTCTCAATCTGCGGGGCGGGCCCCCCTAGGGGGGTGCAAAGTAACAAAAAGGGGGGTGTGAAGATGTAGAAAAAAGAAAACAAGAATCAAAAATATGAAAAATATTGAAACCAAAACAAATTAACTTAAACTACATTCTGATACTAGAAAAATAAATATAGAGTTAGATAAATGTCGATAAAAGTTAAGTAGGTATAATAAAATATGCATCTATGATATATCATTAATTCAAAAAGAACAAATTGGTATTAGTGGGCTTCTTTCAAAAAAACATTAGGGGGGCGCGATTAAAACTGTTAGAAAACTCGGGTCGCAAATACTTAAAGGTTCAGAAACACTGCATTAATATATGTTTAATAATTGCATGTGTCACTATTCTCTTTGTAGATTTGAAGCTTCTTTGTGTATGGTGTGGAAAGATCAGCCCAGCTACAGACAGAGACACAGACCCACAATGTCCAGAACACACACTCTTTATTTTTCTTTTCTCCTACACAGAGCACAGTGCACAAATCACCCCCAATTAGGTTCAGTCCCGTCTTTCTTTCTTTCTTTCTTTCTCCTCTTATTGTTCTGCCATCTTCACTCCTCCACACACAAGTTCCATCCTCTTCCACCCGACTCCGGCCCTTTGAATGGAGTGAGGCGGCTCCTTTTATACTGCACCCAGGTGTGCTCCAGGCGTTCCATAATGGCCTTTCTGCAGCACTTCCTGGTATGGTGGAAGTCCTGCATGGGCACCTGGAAGCACTCCAGTTGTACCTTGTTCCTGTTCCGGCAGCACTTCCTGGTGTGGCGGACGTGCTGCAGTCCATGGCTCTGGAATCATCCAGGCGCCCCCTGGCGGTTGCCACGGTCCCCCACAGGGTTGAGCTTCCCATGCAATCCAGGGGTGGCTTCCCTCTTGCGTCCCAAGGAAGATACTGCTCCTCTCCCGGTCTTTCCCTTATTCAGGCATCCTGGTGGGGCAAGGTCCCCGGTCGTCTGTCACAATGGATAGCAAATATCAGTTGGAGGAGGAATTCCCTATGAATATTTGACTGCAAAAGGCCATTATTGGTTTTTCCCATTACAGGACATTGATTTAAATAAAAAGCCAGAAGAGAAAAGAGGTATACTGTAGCTTTTCTTGTAATAGTTTTTTGTATTCAGCATGGTATCAAACACAAGCAAAGAGAAATGGCGTGTCTAATTGTTGTACGGATGCCTCATTATTCATAAGGACAGTGACAGACTGAGGAAAATGTATTGCTGTGTTTTACATATATGTTATGTATTTGTGTGCATTTGTTAAATGATGATGTTTATTTTCTGTTTCTTCTACTGTATTCAGATTGTCATTTGTGAAGAATGTTGTTGAGGAAGTGAGTTATAGTAAAGCATTGAGGTTGATCTAAGAAGAGCAGTAGGGACTTCTCTCAGTTCAAAAAACTGTTGCAGAATTTGTCACTTTATTCAACACCACCTCCTGCCCCTGCTCTCTATACCAGGAACAATCCTGCTGTATGGTCGCTGTCGTGGAATTACTGCTTTTGAGAACCAACTCCTCTGGTCCTGTTGTTTGGTTCAGTAATTGGCCAGCACACACTTTAGTTCTAAACTATTCCAGGTCAAGCATGATCAATGTCTACTTGATGTTCCTAAATCATGTCTAAAAAGAATATATTCCTTATACATAAGTCTGAAAGAACAACCTCAGTCCCCTTTCATCTAGAGCATAGTTTCTTACACTGTTGGTTGTGACTGAATTGCCTGTTTTTGGGTCACACAGAGTTGTAACTCGCCATTGTATTTAATGATAAAGGGTAACGTACACTTTGTGAAGAGCCTTATGACAGCTTACTGTAGACAGTTCAAATAATTAAAAATGCTCTCTTATGAATGTCTTTTCGATTCTCCAAGGGGGGACACCACCCATTACATCTACTGGTGCTGAATCTGTGTCTTGCAGACACTAAGAAGGGCAAGATGGGGTCATGAGAAAAAAAAAAGTTTAAGAAACACTGATCTAGAATATACTCGTCTAAGACAGACAAACAGTATTCTCAGAAATATATTTTAGTTCATGAACACAGAAATGCAACTAACAAAAAAAATAATAAAATTATATCTCTAGAACAAATAATTACAAAACACAATGCTTGTTCTGCCTTCCATCTGCACCCTGTACAAAGTGGAGCCTTGACTTTCTGGACAAAAGGGTCAGTTGAGTCTCTCAACTTAAACACAAGCCTCTTCTTCTCCTGCCTGTAGCCAAAGCTGAGGTATTTCAGTGGTAGCTGGAGTGGCACTGAGGAAGACGTAGCCATTTGTGGATGTATACCAGTTATCTTCTGAGAGTTTTCAGATAAAGAAGACAGATATTTCATGGTAAAGTAGTGACTAATCATGGTGCTGTAGAGTGGTAACATGCATGCTGTTAATGCCACAGCATTAAATACATTATAGTGCACAATGCACTAACTAACAGTTCATTAACAGTCATGAAAAAAAAAATGTTTTAAATTAATGTAACAGATGACATCATACCTCAGTTCTTTGAGCAACCAGGCACTACCAGAGCCACGGATACAATGATCAGGAGCTGCCAAGTTACTGCACTGCAAACACATACAGTTGTGACTTAGTTGCTTTGTTGCGGGTAGCTTTTCTTTCAGCTGTATTAATTGTAAGTAAAAGATTACACGTTAATTCTTAGCAGATACCCTGGAATCCCCAGTCTCTTCCAGGCTGCTGTTCTGTGCTACTTGCATTGATCTTGGAGCAGAGATCCTCCGCTATCAATCAGCGTAATTAAGGTATTTGGTGACAGCCGCCACAAGGGAAGCTACGTGCCTCTCATCAATAGTCAACTGGTCGCCTCCGGGTACAATGCAGACTTCATGCAGTGGCTCTGCCAGGCTTTGTCACTGAGGTAGAGCAGCATAAGGAGGTCACCAAGAGAAAAGACGAACACTTGAAAGGGTGAAATGCTCTTGGGAGATGGCAATAAGTCTGCTCAGGGCCCTGTGTTTTACCGGATGTAATTGGAAGGTGTAAACAGGCAATCAAGGTTAAACAGTGCGTGCTTCTTTTCAGTGTATCCTTCAACTCTGGCGCCTTTTGAAAGTCACCTCAAAGATAATTGGTATGTCTTTAGGACAGATGCTTAAGGAAAAATTCATTAGGAATGTGAAAATGGCTGGCCTTTAGCATTACCCTGCACCCTTAGTGTGATTTAAGCAGGGAATACAAAACTGTGCTTCTATAATACAGCAATAAGAAAAAGAAATGCAAATAACAATGAAATGCAATGAAAATACTGAATGTCTGTAACTGAAATGCCAGAATCAGAGCACTCATATTTACATCTCCAGGGCATTTTTATGTGAAGCATTAGGATATCCAGTCTATGGGTCAGTGAGCATAACAATGATATTGATTCTTTTTTACTTTGTTTTATTGTCTTTTCTCACTTCTGTGTCACATGAGATAAATGAACGTATAGAAATCATAGAGTATCTATCTATCTATCTATCTATCTATCTATCTATCTATCTATCTATCTATCTATAATTAAGTTAGAATGTTAGAATTTACACTACACATTAAAGCAGTACGCTCTAAGAGGAAACCCAACCTTGCTAATATTTGCTTATTATTTAAAATGTGTGTTTATCCACCCCATTGAGTGAGTGTCTGAGTAGGGTGCTGCATAGTGAGCCACATGTAGTGGAAGAAGGACAGGACGTTTTGAGAAGGAGAGAAGGAATGGTGGAGGCATGTGAGGTGAAGGAAAAATGATATGGAAAAAAACAATTGAGGAAGGATGGAAGGCAACAACAGAAAAAAACATCTAAAGCTGAATAAATTAGGCTAACAAAAAGTGTAACCGAATACTGAAAAAGATAAGGGTTATGCAACAGTTAATTTTAGCAACGTTCATATCAAGCGGGGTCATTTTTGCTAAATCGCTTGTAATTCGACCTCTCCAAATTAGAATCATTGCTGTTATTGAACTATCTGGAGTATAAACACATGTTTGGTCTCTTTGTAAAGGTAACATTCTCTAGTTTCACCCTTAGTAGTCAGAATCACTGTAGGTGTGACTGATCAAAAGTTATGCACATTAGAACACACAAAAAAAACGAATTTTTTTGTTCTCGCCTAAGTTTTTTTATGAAAATTAAGGAAAATAAAGCTGCAGTAGGTAGGTGGGGACAGAAACACACTATGTACCAACAGAATAACTTGTTGACTACTCAAATTTCAAATTTTAAACGAATACCTGTAAAAATGACATTTTTTACACCAGTTTTTATGTGGGCATGCCCAGGGGCTTTTTAGAGGGACCATTATCCACATTTTGGAACATATGGAAAAAGTGTAATAACTTTTGAATGCTTCAACCCACATATATCAATGAGGGCTCTACTGAAAGCTTACACCTAAAGGAATCTATATCTACACACAGTGTCACTCTATTAGTTATAAAAATAATAAAAACAATAAAAAATACACATTTCTATGTAAAAATACGCAATACAAGTCTTATGGGCCAAAATATATATTTATATTTTTTATTTTTTACTTTTTTTTTTATAAAATGCACACAAACTATTTATATTTCTTTTACAAACTGTTACAACACAGCTCAGCGTTTTTCCATGTGCCACTTGATGGCAGCAATCACTAGCAAGCAGAAAGCACAAGGGCGTGTCACATGTCGCTCTCTGCCATTAGACGTCTCCTGGGCCGGTTGAATACTTTCGCAATGCGTATATGCATCTATTATTTAATCGAGCGTTTATTTACGTTTAAACTTCTACTTTTATTCATATTTAAAATGCGAAAAAACTTGGCGAAATCACAATAAACAATCACGCACCAACTCTGCAGACTGGCACAAATGCCACCTTCACGCAGCTCCGATCATTTTGTTTACAAGTTAGTATGGCAAGTTACATATCAAAATGCTCGGCTGCTCATTGGCTGTAAGTTTTGAGTGTCAGTCACAGTGTCCAATCAAACTGGTAGATTCTACCAGGGTTTGGAGCTATACGTCATCCTTCAAGCTGTCTGTGACACTCGTTGGCTATACGAGGTGCCAGTCAACCCCAGACCCGTCGTAATTGGCCAACTTAGGTGTCGATCAGAAGCTAACACTTCCGTGTTTCATGCTGTAGCATGGTTATCGCCGACAGAAACAAATTACGTCTGATATAAGCAATATATATGAAAAAAAATTACGTAGGTGGTCTCAAGTTATGAAACGTTTTCTGGAGTTTTTGTCCCTTTGAGAATATATCGTGTGTTTTGGACCTAAATCGTTTTACTGGATTATATTCGCTGGAGCCTTACGGACAGAATGGGATCAATACTGCTCGGAAATATTGATGTTTGACTTGCAGGGGGTCTTCAAAGGTAGGGAAAGTCAACTCTTAAAAGTATGTACTTCTCTGTAAAAAAGGCTTTAGTGTCAGTGCTGTGGTTATTGTGTGTCAAAATGGTTTATATCATCGGTAAGACGAGACTTTGAAGTTTCATTTGATGGGTAGGGTGTCGAGATGCATGGCAGATGGGCATGCACACATTACTGTAACGTTTTTAAAAACGCTGTTATGTCCCGGGACCAGTACGTGTGCGCGTTAAGAGGTTCCATTGAAACAATGTGCCAAACACAAACAAAAGTCCATTGGTAACTCAATGTTAAGCTGAATAATGGATCCAAAGGAGCTGTGAGTAACTGCAAAGGGCATTATTTATGGCAATCTATTGATAGATATTCATATTGCGCAACTGTTTTAATGACATTATTTGGCTGACAGTTCATTGTCAGATTACATCTATTCCATTCAAACTTCATTTCCTTCCACTTAAGTACCTGTGATGTTCAAGGAGATGCTATTGTGTGGGCAACCTGGGCATCACAGTTGGTGGCAGCGGTGGGATGAATTAGTGTTATTGAGAAACAAAGACAGTAGAATACGAAAGCAAGATGATTTGATGTCTGAACCCACGTACCCAAGAAAGGAAGGACTGTTTCAATAATGGACTTTTAAGGACCTGATTATTTATTGTAGGGTTTGGGTTTTTAAAAGTTCTTATTCTTTTAGTGTCCTGATTTAAGAGGGGTCGCTTGGGTTTCTTTTACTTTGGAAATTTTGAATGTGCTTTTATTGTGGTTGTGCAAGAGCCATGTCCTGGACCTTGGCCTCCAGTTATGCTGGTTGGTCTGGCTATGCATCCCTTATGTGTTACTGGTGGCTTAAGGAGAGGTTGGTGGAATGGGGGTCCATAGTACTGCGAGATTTTCAAAAACAGTGAGGCAGTGCAGACACTGCAAGTGTAGGCAGAGATCATAATGAAGAAATTTGCTGAATGTGCATAACATGCACTAGTGTAGTTGGCATAGCTGTCCCTCATTGAGGCCCCACAGGTATTTTGGCACACCTGTAGTCATTGATTACAAAAGGGGGTCTGAATGAGTGAGTGGAATGGGGGGTCAACAAAGAAGGAGATTGAGAAAAAATTGAGGTAAAATCAAAGAAGTGATAATGAAAGAGTTAAAGAGAATGTTAGGACCAAGGCAGAGCCATTGCATTGGAGAGGAGGCAAGGCACTCAGGGAAGCCCCATGCATAGCAGCAGTGCTCTGTGGGTAGGGTTGCTCCTGATGAACATTGGGTAAGATCAGAAGCAGCCAGTAGTTCTGGTGGGTTTCACGGGCACCGATGGATGGTGGTGAGATAATGGAACAGAGCTTGTGGGGCCCCCACAGACACCAAGGGAAGGTGATTGGGATACGAGCTGAAAATGGCATATGTCTTCTTCAGCTGAGTAGACCTGATAGGTTAGCAGAGGTTTAAGAAGGGATGCACTGGGCCTTGCATTTGGAAATAACTGATATTTAAAATGCTTGATTTTAATGTATTCAATGAATTCTTTATTTATTGTATTTTAGCCTTCACAATGGGTGGCACATTGGGGCAGTGGTAGCGCTGCTGCCTTGCAGTTAGGAAACCCGCGTTCACTTCCCGGGTCCTCCCTGCGTGGAGTTTGCATGTTCTCCCCGTGTCTGTGTGGGTTACCTCCAGGCGCTCCGGTTTCCTCCCACAGTCCAAAGACATGCAGGCTAGGTGGATTGGCGATTCTAAATTGGCCTTAGTGTGTGCTTGGTGTGTGTTTGTGTGTGTCCTGCGGTGGGAAGCACCCTGCCCGGGATTTGTTCCTGCCTTGTGCCCTGTGTTGGCTGGGATTGGCTCCAGCAGACCGCCGTGACCCTGTGTTCGGATTCAGCGGGTTGGAAAATGGATGGATAGCCTTCACAATAACACTGTTTTACTTGATTATTTATTAATTTATTGAAGAACTGGCACCACACCATATTTATTGTTTAAGGTCTGTTGTTTGAACGAATGACTAATGCTTTTCACCAGTCTTTCTTCTTTGTGTGTCCTTATTGTACTAGTCTATCCCGGCCATGGCTATCAATGTCCCATGTTCAACGAGATGCGAGGCTGTGGGCAACCCAGGCATCACAGTACCGTATTGACTTTAAAATTATTACATTACTGTACAAAGCAGTCCATGATCTGGCTTCTTGTTATTTAAAAACATTTCATTTAGGATTATACATTGGCCCACTCATTATGCTCTTCTACTTCTGGTCTTGTTTTTGTCCCATTAGTCCATCTGTCTTCCATGTGAGGTCATGCCTTCAGTTATGAAGACTCCTCATTTTGTCAAAACTCTTAATTCCATTTCTTTATTTAAACATCTTAAATCTTACCTTTCAAGAATGTACTTCTCAGTGCCATAGATATTTATCCTTCTAAATTGTTCTGATTGATGTTTTGTTGCATTCTTTAGTAGATGTTGTGATGGGCAGCCACAGCCACTACCTGGGAAGGACCAAATGAGAGGGCATTGGTGAGGCAATATCTCCCCTGCTACACTAGAGGGCAGCCCTCTTGGGCGGCTGTGACACCACGGATTCCCAGAGGGCTTGTCGGGAGCTGGAGTTTGGTGAAGCCCTGTTGGGTTCCATGGGGGCCGCCAGGAGGAGCTGCAGAGCCCTATAGAGGACCTCCAGCACACCTGAGTGTGATTCCAGGTAATACTGATGAGCTACCTGGAACACTCCAAGGACCTGAATAAGAGGAACCGCCTCACTCCTTTGAATGGTCATAGTCAGGAGGAAGAAGACGAAGCCTGAGGAGGAGTGGAGTCAGATGGACTGGCGACAAGAAGGGACTGTATATAGATGTGTTGCGGTGTTGGTAAAGTTTGCACGTTGTGCTGTAAATAAATACGGGTGTTGAGTTGAACCTGTGTCCTGCCTGTGTGTGTCCAGCTTCGGGTGGCTATACGCCCCCTGGTGGCTTGTGACAATGTATGTTGTATTTTATTTATTTAATAATTTTATGCTTTTATCTTGTAATATGGTATTAAGCATCTAATAAAGTGCAATTAAATAAAATGTATTATTATTAGTAGTAGTAGTAGTAGTAGCAGTATAAGGAGTATAAAGATGAAGCAGAAAGATACAAGTTCTATGTGTAATGCAGAAATGTTTAAACATGAGTGTTTCTGTAAAGTCCCTTGTCACTTGGGCAAAGCTGGCCTGTGTCCACTTAAACCCAATCCATTTTATAATTTTGATTATTATAAGATGTATTAATAGCCATCTTCTTTACATCACCTAAGAAGAATTGCCTTTGTGCTTTACCCAGATTTTAACAGCCTCTCCACAAATCCTCTGCTTGCGGTTCACACTAGAAGCCATCCTGTTTGTCCTGACAGAGACTTGTCACTGACTGACATGGTGTAATCGCTGTTTATGCTACGAACGCTAAACATGACGGGAGAGCTGTCAGCTTGCACTAATCCTTTGCTTGATCCTCAGAAGAGGCAAGGGAAAATAGACAGGAATGCAACAAAGAAAAAAGAAAATTTCTGTAGCCTCTGGAAAAAGTTTTATTTTACTTCTGAGTTCGTTATTTACTTACATATTTAGCTTAATTTATAAGAATCCAAGGCAACGTATTTTGTTACTTAGCTTTCTCTGTAAGTTTGTAGGGAGCTGGTGTCTATCCTAACAGCAGATGGATGGAATGCCAGTCTATCACAGGATTTGTTCACAAATATTATTCTGAATAAAATAATTGAAACCCATAAATGATCTCAGTAAAGATGAAAAACCTGAAAACTTTTGGAGAACCCACGTAGACACATTCCAAACTCCATGCAGGTCATTGCTGGAGAGGTAAAAGAAGTACCCAGAAGTGTGAGCTAGCAGGGAGAACCAACAAACACAAATAAATCAGACATTTCAGGTCCCATCTCACATTCTTTAGTTACAACTTACATGTAACTTTTATTTTTATATTACACACTTAAAACACAAAGCAAAGAAAATACAACTAAATGTAACAAAGTGTATCAAAGAGAACTGTGTGATCAACCTGGTGGGTAAAGTAGAGCGTTAATAAAATAAACTGCACCCTAGCTTAGTCATATTGCTCTTCACCGTCACACTAGGGGACAATTAGAAAGTGTGACATTTTCATCAGAGGGACACTTCAGCCTGGTTTAAGCTCACCAGCTGTCTTCCAGTCCACTAAATGTGAGTGACAAAGGTGGAAGCAGAATAGAGTGTAAGGGTTGGCTGGCAGCCCCATCTAACTGGGACACCAAAAAGATGGAAAGATGGGGGAAGGCGGTTGCTTTAGGGCACTGCCTCCCCCAAAACACTAGATGGTAGCTCCCCTCAGATTTCCACAGGGCACCATGGAACTTGGAGTTTGATATCTCAGCCCTGTTGGGTACTGTGGATGCCGCCAGGAAGTGCTGTAAAAATAGAAGACCCACATGGCATGGCATTTCCACCCAACCAGGACATGCTTACAGACCACGTGGGCGATAGAACAGAATCACTTTCGGGTTGGCTGCTATAAATGGACTTGCCTGCCTCACAGCGACGAGCCAGAGTCGGGAAGTGAAGGATAAAGCTTACGAGGAGAAGTGAAGGCGTAGAAGATGGAGAAAGGACTGTGTGTCATATTATTTGGTGCTTGTGTATTGTACTTTACTGTGCTATGAAGTGGGGAGCAACAGAAAACGCTTCATCACTGAAGGATAAAACATGTTCTGTGTTGAACTTGTGTCTCAGCCTGTCTGTGTCGGGGTTTGAGGAGCGGTACACCCCTGGTGGTCAACAAGAGATACCAGATACAAAAAATGTGGGAGAAACTGATCTGATCCCACCTTATCTCCATCAAGGTAGGCATATCAGTCTGCAACCTTAGTAAGGAAGGACCTGGTATTAATATGGACACTGGAAAATAAATGGCCAATCTTTTGTAAATCATTGCTGAATTCTTATTGGATATTTTTGTTGATATCTGATTATACAAAAGAGGCCCAGCATTTGAACCTCTAGGTAGGTTTTAAATGTACCTGGTGTATATTATCATTAAGCAAGTGAGACTTACCAGGAACATTTATTGGGTTGATCTAATGGCACAATTAACAAACGCATGTAGAGGTAAAAACTTTCACATAGTGATCCTGCCCGGAAAAAGTCTTGAGTGATGAGTGGTCATTCCAGAATATCCTACATAAGATTCTCTCTGCAGAGATTCACTATTATCAGCTCTAACAAACGTGGGTGTCGTCATGACACATAAAAGTGCAACTCCTTTAGTTATATGCCACTTGCGTATACTTCAGTTGTTCTAATTATTGAGGAACAACATCAGTAGCCTTGATAAACCCTGGGAATAAGACAGTAGCCATCTAACTCACACTTGGTACCCTTTCATTATTTTAATCACTATTTAAAATGCAAAGTATAGAAAATATTAAACTAACATAGTATTTATTGATGTATAATAGTACCAAAATATAATAGTAAATAAAATAGATATAAACAGTCCAAGGAATGCTTACTGAAAATCAGAACTAGGAGACTTTTTGCTTAGCAATTGGTGTTATTCATAGGTTACGTTTCTAAAGTCCAAATCAGATGGACCCATGTCTCTTGATCTCTAATGTCCCTTCTTATGTTGCCCTTCTCCCGCTGTCTTCGTCTTCTGTTTTGATCTCTCAGATAGTTATGTTAAAATGGGCACTGAGAATTTCACATTTTGTCCTAATGATGAGTGACTCTGACCAAAGTGTCTGATCTTTTAAGTGTCTCACTCCTTTCTTTCTCAAGCTGTAAACTAAACCTGTAATTCCCAGCTCTACAGCGTCCATCCAGTCCTGGGATATAAATTAATCTAATCAGATTCTGTAGCATCTGTACGTACTTCCCATTCTCAGGCCATAAAATCATAGTAAATGAAAGTGACTGGAACAGATACATAAATTAATAGTACAATACAAAAGCATGATTGCAATGTCTGCACATTACAGTCCTGTAAATTCAGTTCATTCTGGTCTGTTTGAGTCAAATAATTCAAATTTAAAATAAACAGCCTGCACTTCAAAAACTGAAGATTTCCCAGATGGTGAGAAGTGATGTGCTCTTCTTGTAACAACCATGGCCCTTGGAAGGACAACTAGATAGAGACAGAGCGAATGAATTCATGAATGAAGTCTAATGATCATTCAGTTTTATTATCATTTTATGTATCTCCTCCTGGCATGTTGATTAACAAACGCAAGTAGTAATTTCAGTGTACTCTGTACATGTGACAGTAATGACCCTATAGACTTGTAATTTATTCTTTATTGTGAATTAATTTTATTCGATAATTAATAAGATCAGTACAATACTTCCCTAGAAATATTACTATCATCTAATTTCTTGAGCGTGCTCCGCTACACCAACCGAGCATATGCAGCACACACTCCCATCCTGAAAATCCTCTTTACAGTCTCTAGTCTATGTAGGCTATGATCCCCTGCAAACCTGTCAGCTTGCCTTAAGCGCGCTGTATGTTCGTGTCCTAAACTGAACGTTCAACAGCAGATTGTTCAATCTTGCCACTAAAGCTCACTTTGATGTGTGCTTAGCTGTTTGAGCCTGCTCTTTTGTCTGTGGTACGCGTGTGTGTGTGTGTGTGTGTATGTGTGCGGTATTTGAGGGGAGGGTGCCTCCTAATCGCAGTGGTGTTGCAGCACTTCAAAGCAGCTGTCTTCTGTCTCCTTCGCTGGGCCCTGTAATGACATGCAGCCCATGGCAGATCTGACAGTGCTGAAAAGGCTTTATCCCCGCACAACTAGACGCTGTGATCCTGCAGCTGTCAAGCTACTGAACATTTCCCATCTCAGATATTACTTCTTTTTCTCTTACTTTCTCTATTTTTTTAATTTGTTGTATAAGCTCCTGTCACTCTGCTTGGATTAGCATTAGTCCTACTTGACGGTTTTCTCTTTTAAC
The DNA here is from genome assembly GCF_016835505.1 of Polypterus senegalus. Lineage (NCBI taxonomy): Eukaryota > Metazoa > Chordata > Cladistia > Polypteriformes > Polypteridae > Polypterus > Polypterus senegalus. Next base: position 103,572,516 of record NC_053168.1, read on the forward strand.
ATTTTAATAATCATTAATAAATAAATTCTGTGCTGCTACATTAACTTTCGCTCGTGAAATCGGAAAGAGGCTTAGCTCCTCACTGGCTGAATGAGTGAAACGGCTGGATTGTGTAGTTCTGATTGAGAATTTTCTCTATTTCTTGCTACGCTTTGGCTCATCATATTACCTGTACATCTTGCTTTTCAGTACAGGATTTAGACGGAAAGTCAGAAGTTTCAGTTCCTGCCACTGTGTGACCATAAGCAAAATCCCTTAACCTGCCTTTGCTCCAATACTCTGTGTGTGCTATGGAATGATAGGGTGATTGTTAGCATAGCCAATAAAGTCAAGGTTGACTAAAAGTGACGGTGAACAAATGACTGTACTTCCCGGTGCTCTGACTCTAAAAGGACATGGAGCATGGAAGGCATTACAAATCAGAGACATTGGTTGAATTTTACTGCATATCTTTGACATAAGGATTGTGTAATGAGTGGTGTCAGATGTCATGGTCATGTTGACTACCAGCTGCTTGTGTGGTTAAGAAGTGAGGTGATGATTAGTGAGCAGCATTATGGTTTCCTGCCAAGAAAGAGCACCATAGATGCAATGTTTGTTCTGCGGGTGTTGATGAAGAAGTATAGGGAAGGCCAGAAGGAGTTGCATTGCGTTTTTGTGGACCTGGAGAAAGTATATGACAGGGTGCCTAGAGAGGAGCTGTGGTATTGTATGAGGAAGTCGGGAGTGGCAGAGAAGTATGTAAGAGTTGTACAGGATATGTACAAGGGAAGTGTGACTGTGGTGAGGTCTGCGGTAGAAGTGGCGGATGCATTCAAGGTGGAGGCGGGATTACGTCAAGGATAAGCTCAGAACCCTTTCCTATTTGCAATGGTAATGGACAGGTTGACATACGAATTTAGACAGGAGTACCCATGGACTATGATGTTTGCTGATGACATTGTGATCTGTAGCAATAGTAGGGAGCGCGTTGAGGAGGTGGAGATATGCTCTAGAGAGGAGAGGAATGAAGGTCAGTAGGAACAACACAGAATACATGTGTGTAAATGAGAGGAAGGTCAGTGGAATGGTGAGGATGCAGGGAGTAGAGTTGGCAAAGGTGGATGAGTTTAAATACTTGGGATTAACAGTACAGAGTAATGGGGTTTGTGGAAGAGAAGTGAAAAAGAGAGTACAGGCTGGGTGGAATGGGTGGAGAAGACTGTCGGGAGTGATTTGTGACAGACGGGTATCAGCAAGAGTGAAAGGGAAGGTCCACAGAACGGTAGTGAGACCAGCTGTGTTATATGGGTTGGAGATGGTGGCACTGACCAGAAAGCAGGAGACAGAGCTGGAGGTAGCAGAGTTAAAGATGCTATGATTTTCATTGGGTGTGATGAAGATGGACAGGATTAGAAATGAGAACATTAGAGGGTCAGCTCAAGGTGGACGGTTGGGAGACAAAGTCAGAGAGGTGAGATTGTATTGGTTTGGACATGTGCAGAGGAGAGATGCTGAGTATATTGGGAGAAGGATGCTAAGGATAGAGCTGCCAGGTAAGAGAAAAAGAGGAAGGCCTAAGAGAAGGTTTATGGATGTGGTGAGAGAGGACATGCAGGTGATGGGTGTGACAGAACAAAATGTAGATGACAGGAAGATATGGAAGAAAATGATCCACTGTGGCAACCCCTAATGGGAGCAGCCGAAAGAAGAAGAAGAAGAATGTGGTCTACCATAAATCTGTCAATACAATAATACCAGGTCTCTTTTTTAAAAAAATGTATTTGTTATATCTATGTTATTTGTACTGGACTTACTTTTAAACATGAAGCACACTTGTTTACTTAAAAAATAATAGATTTGTTAAAACAGCTGCTTCACGATGCTCATGCGGTTGACAAAGCTCCTCCTTGGGAGACATTGTGATTTGCACCTGTGCCTGTTCTGTGTTAATTGTAAACATTACATGAAATCATTTTGAAATAATTAAGGAAGCAAACTCTTAACAAGAAAGACAATTAAAACAATGAAGAAAAGGAAAAAAGAGAGCAAATAGCCCCCAGGTATCTGAGTACAACACATCTTATCTCTAGATATTACAAGGATAAAGTGTACAGAGCAATGAATATAAACCAAAGCAAGAGAATTTGTTAAAAAAATAATTCAAAACTAAATAAACCGATACATAAACAGATATATATTGTAGGCCGACCTGTGTGAACGTCAATATGTGATAGATAGATAGATAGATAGATAGATAGATAGATAGATAGATAGATACTCTGTGATTGCGAAGCAATATATATTTATATAAATATGCTTAATGCATATTGCACACAGCTGAAAGAAGACAATAAAACAAAATGAAATAAATTGTTAAGCTCACTGTCCACTAACTGGAAATCCTAAATCTTCACAAAAAATTCTCAGAGATATGACCCTGAGTGGATAGCTACAGACATTCAGTAGCTTAACTACATTTTAGATTTTTATGAATTTCCTTTTTTCTTTCTTGCACACTGATAGATAGAAAGAAAATCAGCTATATAAATTAAACATAATCGGTAACACTTTAGTTTAGGTACTGTAAAAAATGCCTCCATTACTCATTTACTCTTATGGAACAAGTTCTTAATAAAGCCTTCTATTGGTTTTCATAACACTTGTACAACATCAGTAGATCGGTTATTCATGTGCAGTGTGGCATATTGATATGAGGGTAAAATTACTTGTTAATATAAAGGATTCATACGTCCTATACTAAATATATAATATAAAGACAAAACGTGTTTCAGTTGGACCACCTCAGACCACTCCAAAGTGAAGCTGTGTTAGCAGGCCACATTGCAAAGACGAATCAACACTTTATTGGTGCTTTGTAAGTGTTATGAAGACCCAAAGTGTATGTTCAGGTTTTGTTAGATAATAGTAAATGAGTAATAGATGCATTTTTGCAGTAACTAAACTAAAGTGTTACCACATAATCCAATCTCTGAACTTGCCAGATCCAATTTTTATGGTCGCCAGCAGCCAGGGCATAAGTGGTGGATTAGTATAAATGGCACCATTTTCAAAATACCAGAAGGAAAATCAACAAACTGAGACAGAAATAAAATAATTAAATTAAATCAGATCAGATCAGATCAGTGTCTGTCACTGCCATTAAAGAAACCAGAGCTTCACACGGACCCTCTGTACAGCATTGGCTTCAATGGCAATCAAGGATTGACTTCAGCTCCGAGCCATGCAGTTGATTCATCTAGTTCATTACTGGGGAGTTTGTCAAAGGTTTTTTTTTATAGCATAGTACTGACTGTTAAAATATTTTACGTCCAAATTATTTCATTCAGAGACCAGCAAACATAAACAACTCTGCAAAAAAGAGCTGTTACAATCTGAACTATTGTGTGAACTGAGGGGCTGAGTTGCATTCACTCTTTATTCGAAAATTTGCACTGTGGTGTTTGTTTTGTGCTGTGATCACACTGTACTAAATTCCATGGTCATCTTTGATTTTCTTTAAATTATGTAATATATTCACCTGTGTGTTTCCAAGTTTTCATTGAATTACTGTTCAATTGTTTTAGTTTAAAGGGTGCAATTTTTTATAAGGGGTCATATTGTAGGATTCTTAATGGAGTGATATTTTTCTGCTCTGTAACTTCTTTGCTTTACTTATTAGGATGGTGAGAGGTAGCAATCCAACCAGGCTTTTTTCATGACACGTGGCCTGTCTAGAATTTGAAACCAGTCTTTTGGAAACGTGGGTAATCAGTGCTAATCACTGTACCACTTTTCTGCTGCCACCCTGAGAAACTGCATGTGAAAATGAGGCCTGATAGGTCTTATTTATTTTTAGACAAAGTAATGGATTGCTCCACAGATGTACACAATACATAAACCATTTGGTAGTTGCTATTAGACACAGAGATTACTCAAATAATCATAATGTGCTTGAGCAACTATCAGAGACTATTAAGAATGGTGGAAGTATTGTGATAGACTTCCTTTATTAATTTAATGCACTGTTCTTGAAGTCTCCATACAATCCTCTCAATGTAAACTTCTTACTCTTTTGAAGTTATTCTGTGCACTTAACCAAGTGTATTCATTCCTTCAACTGAGGACCCGCTCGTTAACTCATCAAACTCATTAAGGCCCTCCATGGGTATAGAAAATGGATTTATGGTTGTAAAATAATAAATTTCCTCAAAGTGACATAAACACATAGTGTTGGTATCTGCTGCTACCTCAAAGATCTAATGTTCTGGGTTTGAATCCCATGCCCAGTTCATTTAAAACTTTTAAAACAAGTAATAGTGTAAAGGCACTAATAAGTTGCATTAGTCTAGGGTTGTGTCATCAAAAATAACAGTTGTTATTCCATCATGCAGATGAGCTGGTTCAGCGCCAGCTGGCGAGGAGTCTATAAAAGCAGCACGCCTGCCAACGTTGCAAGCTAGTGGTACAACACCAAGCCATCTTTTTAAGGACAGCGAGCTATATTAAAGTAGTAGTAACAGTTCAAATTAGCAAAGCGCTGAATGCCACAGAGATACAAAACAGATGTTCTGGGCTCCTCTGAAGAGCCACAACATTGACATGCAGTATCTGGAATGTTGTTTGCAAAATCAGGATAGGAAGGAAGACAGCTGAGAGACTGCAACCTCTGCACCTCCACCACCGCTTCTCTATCTGCTAAGGACCTGGTGGTAAGCAGCTAAGGACTGGCAGAGCTACAGGCTCAAGGAGCTGGGGAAGACTGTGTCAGTTAAAGCAAGCGCTGACCTCAGGTGAGCAACGTGAGGCAGGGACGATGATGAGACTGTACAGGAAAAGAACGATGAAGATCACAGAGTTGTTACAGAGCAGATGTAGAGAGAGATTCACAAAGCTGAGATCCAAGAACTTGAATGCCATTTGCAGCATCAGTTCCAACAAGGAATACAGCAAGAGCTCATCTTTAGCTCCAGGTTTGCCTGCCCATATATACCTTACAGAAATGCAGCATTTAACACCTATACTGTACCACTCAACAGTGTCGTGCTACCGGGAAACAAAGTGCTCAAATCCCCTAATGATGTGTCTTTGTCAATGGCCACATGACCACAGTGGAAACAAACACCACCTATTTCAAAGAGTTTGTGCCACTTTACAAGCAGCTGGAAATGGTCAGTGGGGGCAGCAACATATAAGGGAGGGCTATATGACAGTCCTGAAATGTTATATCAGTAGAGAATTGCATTCTATCATGAGCAGCTTCAGAACCAGGCTGAAGGGGTGAGCCTATAAAAATGGCAAACCTGCCAAAGTTGCAAAAGAATTCTGACTAGTATGGCAACTGCAAGTAGTCCAAAGAACAGCAAGTTACCTAAAAGACCAATTGGCACTCAGCTCTGGTGATCACTACAGTGGTGCAATGCCACAATACTTTAAAATGAACCCTAAGCTGCAGCCATTTAATGCAGCACTCTATACTGATTGCAGGCATAGCAAAGAAGTTTGACTGACACCTGTGTGCAAAGAATCTCAGTTATCTAAACAGGATGATATGAATGTATCGATTGCTTTATCTAATAAAAATGACTTAAGCTCCTCTTGACAACCAAATTGACTTATTTTTCAAATTTAAGGTTCAAATTGACTGTCACTCCCAGATTTTGTTGACAACTGCACACTGATATGGGAATGGATTTTGAGCAATTGTGTGGTGTGTTGTTTAACATTTATATTCTATGTTCCATATTTAAGAATTTGGCATATAATGAATGTATTAGAGTGGCATAAATAGTGCTATTTTGTTTGCTTGCTGTACTGACCCTGGAACCAGACAAGATTACGGAAAAGTCGACTCTGAAGACCACATGAGCAGCTACACCAGTACAGGCTGCAGATGTAGAAAGGGTAGACCTGCTCAACAACAACATTTATTTATATAGCTCATTTTCATACAACTGATGTAGCTCAAAGTACTTTACAAGATGAGGAAAGAAAAAAAGAGAAATATAAAAATAACATTAGGCTTAACTAAGTAACAAAGAATAAAGTAAGGTCCGATAGCCAGGAGGACAGAAAAAACAAAACAAACAAAACAGTAAAGGTCCCAGTACTGAGCCCTGTGGGACACCATATCTCACTTATATGTATATTACTATATTATTATAGTATTAATGCAGTGCACATTTGAGTTAGAGTTTGCTACAGAGTTATCATGTCCTAGCAGGGCATTATGGAAAGAATTAGGATTAAAAGTACTTAGTCAAGAGAAACAAATTACTTTACCAATGTTTTTGGAGAGGACCGGGCGCCAAATCTATTAGGATGCAAACCATTCCACCTGAAGTAACACAGCCTCTCCCAAAAAAGATCCTAGTTGTCCACAAACCCGATCTTTTGTCCCTCACAGAATGCTTTCTACCAGATATTTAATGCCAGCAGATGACTGTAGCACTCATCTGATCTTCTAGCCAGAGGGAAGGAACCAAGATGAAGATTCTCACAGCCAGGGTCCTTGACTTTATGGCATAATGCTCGAGCACAATGTTAGAATGAAAGACCTGCCTGATTTCTAAATACATTGGCATAGACTTCTAACAAAAACAGGTCTTATCAATTCAAGTTGTACTATTATGAATTATTGAATTTATTTCTTTTGCTTCTGTTTTTGGGACATTAGGATTACAGAATGCTATTCTATATTGAGTCAATAAACTTTTCAACCTGCTTCACTGCTTCAATGTTTTAGAACATTAGAACACTCTAGACGAGAGCAGGCCATTCAGCCCAACAAAGCTCGCCAGTCCTATCCACTTGTTTCCTCCAAGAAACCATCGTCGAGTTTTGAAAGTCCCTAACGTCTTACTGTCTACCACACTACTTGGTAGTTTATTCCAAGTGTCTATCATTCTTTGTGTAAAGAAAAACTTCCTAATGTTTGTTACCCTTAACAAGTTTCCAACTCTGTCCCCGTGTTCTTGATAAACTCATTTTAAAATACAAGTCTCGATCCACTGGACTAATTCCCTTCATAATTTTAAACACTTCAATCATGTCACCTCTTAATCTTCTTTTGCTTAAACTGTAAAGGCTCAGCTCTTTTAATCTTTCCTCATAATTCAACCCCTGTAGACCTGGAATCAGCCTAGTCGCTCTTCTTTGGGCCTTTTCTAGTGCTGCTATGTCCTTTTTGTAGCCTGGAGACCAAAACTGCACACAGTACTCAAGATGAGGCCTCACCAGTGCATTATAAAGGTTGAGCATAACCTTCTTGGACTTGTACTCCACACATCGTGCTATATAACCTAACATTCTGTTAGCCTTCTTAATGGCTTCTGAACACTGTTGGGAAGTTGATAGCTTGCTGTAGAGTCCACTATGACTCCTAAATCCTTCTCATAAGGTGTTCTCTTGATTTTCTGACTGCCCATTGTTTATTCAAATCTAATATTTTTACTTCCTATGTGTAATACTTTACATTTACTGATATTAAATTTCATCTGCCACAAATCTGTCCAAGCCTGTATGCTATCCAAGACCTTCTGCAATGATATAATGGATTCCAAATTATCTGCTAATCCACCTATCTTGGTATCATCTGCAAACTTAACCAGCTTGTTACTTATATTCCTATCTAAATCATTTATATATATTAAACATAGCAGCTGCCCTAGCATTGACCCCTGTGGAACACCACTCTTAACATCGGCCAGTTCTGATGAGGTTCCTCGCACCATCACCCTCTGCTTCCTGTGTCTGAGCCAATTCTGCACCCATCTAAAAACATCACCCTGAACTCCCACGTCTTTTAACTTGATGCCCAACCTCTCATGTGGCACCTTATCAAATGCTTTCTGAAAGTCCAGATAAATAATAATTTTCTAAGCCTCCTGGAGTCTGGAGGAAGAAGAAAGAAGGAAGTATTTTAACCAAAGGTGCAGTCAAACCTAGTTCATCTTGAAGGCGACCACAAGTGGAACTGCACACTGCAGCTGCATCTCTGCAACAGGCTGATAAATGTGACTTAAAAGAGTAAGAGTCAAAGGTTTAAGATACGCACATCTGCATGGAAGGTTTTAGGGACAGGATAGGGTCATCATCAGACCTTTCCATTAAAAATAGCCTGGATTACCACAGAACCTTTCAATATTTTCAGAGCATGGTTTCTTAAACTTTTTTATCATAACCCAATCTTGCTCTTCTTATTGTCTAAGAGACCCATTACTATGTAAATAGTCTGATAATAGTCAGAGCAGAGGGGGTCCCCCTTGGATAATCATGGACAATCATCAAAGTGCTTGATTCACCACGACCCAGTTTTCAAATCATCCACAGCTAAATAATTATGCTAATGATCAAAATGATCTGGATTTTAATTACTATGGCTATAAACTACAACTTGCCTAAAGAAGGGGTTTAAGCTGCCTCGAAAAGCTTTCATATTATAATGTGTTCAATTAGCCAATGAAAAGTGTAATTTTGCTTCACTTCTCATAAGTCTATATACCTAACTTAAAAAGACATAAAAATCTTTTAAATGGCCACATTACCGGTTTGTACAGGAATGATTTCATTCTTAGTAAAATACTCTATGAAGTCAGGGTCAAAGAAGAAAAGTTATTATATTATTATACAAATTTATTTAATATCCTCCCACAACCTGGATTTTATGTAAAACATAATCATTTTTGCAGTTTTTCAATTTCCAACATTATTTTTATTTTGGACTATGACCGGTTGTTTTTTGATGGAAATGAGGCGTATATATTTTTATATTATTTTTTGTAATGCTGTCCTCAATGGCGACAGAGTTATGCCTTCATGAGTGTTTCTATGATGTCCTGCTCTTCCTTTTTGTCTGTGTTCACCTCTTGACAGGCTAGGTTATTTTGACTCCTTTTTGCTGAATACACCTGTTTCTGCGACCATTCCTTTGCCTCTTGTAACATACTTTTATTTTCACTTGTAGATCTTTGTACAATAAATTAAATTACTGTGTCCACCATAAAGCAGGAAATCCATTTGCGTCTACAGTAGGTAGTCAGGAGTCAATGTGCTATAATATGTTCTGAGCCCTGCTTGCTGCAGGGTCTCAAGATGTTCCTTATCTCTCAGCTGAATTGTCCCCCTGGCAGGCTGGCACAAGGAGTCAGCAATATGATGCTAGGGCCACGGATGCCAAACAAACCTGGGATATAATTTCCTAATTGGCAGAATGGGATAATGGCAGGCTAATTAGAATGTTTCTAAATGAACACATGTCATCATCACAGCGTTAATGCCTCTTGGTACAATGAAGCAAACACATTAGCATGTGTAATTAGGATACTAATCCTCCCCTTTCAGATCATCACTGTGCCAAGAGGATTGAGGTGCCTCCTTCTCTGGAGGACAAAGAGCAGGAGAGTTACCAGCTTAAAACAGGATGAGTTCTCGATTAGATTAAGCCTTCTTTAGGTGCTCCTTGCACACATCCCAGCTTTTGGCTCCTTGTTCATCTTCATAGAATCCAGCCAATAAAATGAATTAATCGATCAATAAATAAGGGGCAACTTTTCATTTTTTTGGCATGTAAGGAGTCAACTGCTTCACAGCTTGAGACATAGCGTGAAAAAGGAAAGACAAAAATGAAACCCTGATGCTCTCCATGGTGCTGTAACATAGCAGAATACTCACCCTAATCTGCTAAGACAAAAACATTGCACACAACAATTACTTTAAAAAGAGGAGTTAAGCATGACATCCCACTCAAATTGCTCCAGGAAAGAAAGAAAGAAAGAAAGAAAGAAAGAAAGAAAGAAAGAAAGAAAGAAAGAAAGAAAGAAGAATATAAGCAGCAAAGTTTTATTAAATCTGCCTAAGCTTTAGCATTTTTCATCTCCAGCAACAAACACCCCCAAACTTTGTGCAGCACGTTTTTGCGGGGGTTTGTTGCTCGACTGATTGATCTCATTTTCTGCTATTCCTATCTCCAGTCGGCTTGTGTAGTGTGGTCTTCGTTTGATTGGGGACTGACTTTAATAAGATGTTGTGATGGCCACAGCCTGCACAACATTAGATGCTCAGAACTGTCCTGAGTGGGTACCAGTAAAATTTGGATACTGCAGTCACACTTTATCGCAAGATAAAAATGGCCACCTCCCTTGTTTATACAGGAATGATTCATTTCTTAGTGCAGAGTTAAAAAAATATCAATAGGTGTGGCTGATTTTAGAAGTCATAGTTAAGAACAAATCTGTCTGGGCACTAAAAACAGTTTATTAGTAGCCTGCCATCTCATAATTAAGTGGTCTTTCAGTATTTTCTACTGTCCTTTATTTTGCAGGTATTCTAAGTGGGACAGGAAGCCATCCACAACTGGTAAGCAATATGTTAGGAAGACTCGTTCATCTCTGTATTTATTCCTAATAAGCACTTTCCAAGCATTCTGAATGCAACTAACTCATCTGCTTCCCCCTAGTGGACCCCTAAAGCCTGGTTTATACTTACAGTATTGAGCCTTTGTGCAGACAGCACTGCAAAGTGCGTGCACGGTGCGCAACCAGAACACATTTATACTTATGGTGACCCGTTTGATTGGCATTGATAGTCTCCTAGTCAGTAGGTGACTGTGTTTAGTCAATGTCTCATAGCTAATAATGTCAGGGTAAGTAAACACCTACAATTCTTAATTTAAACCCACAAAACATCCTGCTAGGAGATGATCTACCACAATGTGCCATAGTACTATTACTTTTAAACTGTCCTTTTATATCCAAGATGCAGTGCCCGGAGATCTCTTCTTCATTTGTATACAGTTTAAGTGAAGAGGTCTGTTTTGCTGATGTTTCTGTGCTAGTTTGGCTCGTGGGATCATCTGGTTTTGCTTCATGGGTGTGTCTGGTACCATGAATTTCTGGTTCTTCCTAAAAGAGCACAGTATCAATAAATCAATCAACATTTAGTTATATAGCACATTTTCATACAAAAAAATGTAGCTCAAAGTGCTTTACAGATTGAATAGAAAAATAGAAGACACAATAAAAAATAATCATAAGTCAACATTAATTAACATAGAATAAGTAAGCAGTCTCAGAGACCTCAAGAGTTCCACATCCTTCTTGAAGTAGGCTCCTCTGTGTTTCTGACATATCTTACATGAGGTGACTGAGTAAACTGTTACAGTATATTATTGATATTTTAGTTTTAGACAATTCTATTATGTCATATTTGAGGATTGAACATTTGAGAGGCTTCGTGACTAGAAAACCAAATGTGGGAGCCCTATGTGATGTGGACTAGTTGTGCTCTAATATTTCTAATGGGCCTCACATGTATGGAGGACAATGTTTGTGCTACAGATGGTCTTTGAGACCATAGTTTCTCTTAACTTGGGTTGTGATTCATTGTTACATTCAATGGTAAAGGGTTGCGCACAGTTTGAGAAGTGTCGTGTGATGGGTTGCAGTGGACAGTTTAAGAATTTGACATTGCCCCGCTCTGACCATCACAGGTGATTCTCAAAGGGCCCCTATGATCTGACAGTCGTCAAACACTAACAAGGGCAAGGCTGGGTTGTGAGGAAAAAAAAAAGGCTTGAGAAACACTGACCCTAGATCATTAGATATGGCAAGTACCTGCGTGTGACAGATGAGCACATTTTATGATCAGCAGATGTCTCCATTTATTGTATTATCTTAAATAGAGTTTTGTGAATGGAACCTCAGTCAATAACACCACATTATATGTATTAAAGTCATGTTGAAATGAGAAATGGAGTATAGAATTTTACTGAATTTTAAAGGTGTTATGCAACATCTGGACTTAGGCAAAGGAATTCACTGAGCCACACGGAGAGTTTGAAGAAATGCAGCCAGCAGATCTTCCCAGCACTGAAGTGTGGCACGTTACTTCATGCAAAAAAGCAAAAAAAAAAGAAAAAAGTGTTTACAATTTAGAACTTAATTATATGAGAGTGTGTCGCATGGGGATTTACACACAAGTTATCAAATCGAAAACATGAGAGGTGTTGCAGGTTTACAAGTTGAGAGCAGAATAGGTGAGATACACAGGAAAAACCAGCAACACAATCCAATCTATTTTTTAATTAGTTTCATTTCTGAAAGCTCGGTCTTTTCTTTTCATCACTGCTAATTACTCTTAACCATCAGCTTGTACTTCATTTTATTTTAGACACTGTCGCTTGAATCCGATGATTTATTATCCATTTTAGGAAAGCATCAATGCATCACCTCACACTATCTGAACATTTAATTCTGCGCATAGAAAGTTACTTAGACAGCCAGCATGGCTTCTGTTTCATATTCACAAGCAAAAAGTGTGCTAGATTTGTGGTCGCCTGGGCAAACATCCACAACTAAAGGTTGCTACCCCTACTTCGTGTATTTGGAATGAGTGAACTGTGTGACTGTAGCGGGAAACAGAATATGCATGGATGTGAGCCGTGTGATTCCTGTTATCAGACTGTTTATCATTCATTTAATTGTTTGTCATATTTTGTGAATTGCCATGTTGCACCACATTCACACATTACTCCAGATTTTCAAAATGGCAAATGTGTCATTTTGGCACAGTTTCAATTTGACAATTTTGCTGGATTCTTTGTGTTTTTGTTTCATACACAGAGATTCCATTTCTGACATCAGAATCAAGCATTATTTAAAAGATTAGAATTCTTTAATGTCAGTCTCTAGGCCATTTTTATTTTGTAAATAGGCAGCGCCATGTTGGGCTACGTGCATTGCATCGTCTTTCTCTGCAGAAATCGGTCCTATGAAGGGCGCCCAAGCTGTTGCTAAATATCTGAGATTGGATAAAAACTAGGTCTGCTGTTTGAGTAAAAAATTAAATCGCAATTAATTGCACAACTACATTTTTTATTAAAATTGTCTGCATATTTATTAAAACGGTACTCATTTCAATCAAATGTATTATTTTTTCTATAAAGCAGAAAGAACTCAATGATTACTTAGTAATACAAAACATTTTAATAACCATTTGCCTAGGCATTTAAAAAGGTTCCATTTAGTTTATCAAATGATTTGTATAACAGAAAATATTGAACAAATAGGGAAACACTCATCAGTCATCAGCTCAAAGTTAGCTTTTTATTTTGAAGAACATCACAATGCAAAATGGTCTAGCACTTTGAGTGGTACTGTCAATAATGCTGTCTGATATGAAGATGTTTAATAAGACATTATTGATTTTCTAAGTATTAAATTATTTACAGTGGTGTGAAAAACTATTTGCCCCCTTCCTGATTTCTTATTCTTTTGCATGTTTGTCACACAAAATGTTTCTGATTATCAAACACATTTAACCATTAGTCAAATATAACACAAGTAAACACAAAATGCAGTTTTAAATGATGGTTTTAATTATTTAGGGAGGAAAAATCCAAACCTACATGGCCCTGTGTGAAAAAGTAATTGCCCCCTTGTTAAAAAATAACCTAACTGTGGTGTATCACACCTGAGTTCAATTTACGTAGCCACCCGCAGGCCACACCTGTTTCAATCAAGAAATCACTTAAATAGGAGCTGCCTGACACAGAGAAGTAGACCAAAAGCACCTCAAAAGATAGACATCATGCCAAGATCCAAAGAAATTCAGGAACAAATGAGAACAGAAGTAATTGAGATCTATCAGTCTGGTAAAGGTTATAAAGCCATTTCTAAAGCTTTGGGACTCCAGCGAACCACAGTGAGAGCCATTATCCACAAATGGCAAAAACATGGAACAGTGGTGAACCTTCCCAGGAGTGGCCGGCCGACCAAAATTACCCCAAGAGCGCAGAGACGATTCATCCGAGAGGTCACAAAAGATCCCAGGACAACGTCTAAAGAACTGCAGGCCTCACTTGCCTCAATTAAGGTCAGTGTTCACGACTCCACCATAAGAAAGAGACTGGGCAAAACGGCCTGCATGGCAGATTTCCAAGACGCAAACCACTGTTAAGCAAAAAGAACATTAGGGCTCGTCTCAATTTTGCTAAGAAACATCTCAATGATTGCCAAGACTTTTGGGAAAATACCTTGTGGACTAATGAGACAAAAGTTGAACTTTTTGGAAAGCAAATGTCCCATTACATCTGGCGTAAAAGGAACACAGCATTTCAGAAAAAGAACATCATACCAACAGTAAAATATGGTGGTGGTAGTGTGATGGTCTGGGGTTGTTTTGCTGCTTCAGGACCTGGAAGGCTTGTTGTGATAGATGGAACCATGAATTCTACTGTCTACCAAAAAATACTGAAGGAGAATGTCCGGCCATCTGTTCATCAACTCAAGCTGAAGCGATCTTGGGTGCTGCAATAGGACAATGACCCAAAACACACCAGCAAATCCACCTCTGAATGGCTGAAGAAAAACAAAATGAAGACTTTGGAGTGGCCTAGTCAAAGTCCTGACCTGAATCCAATTGAGATGCTATGGCATAACCTTAAAAAGGCGGTTCATGCTAGAAAACCCTCAAATAAAGCTGAATTACAACAATTCTGCAAAGATGAGCGGGCCAAAATTCCTCCAGAGCGCTGTAAAGGACTCATTGCAAGTTATCGCAAACGCTTGATTGCAGTTATTGCTGCTAAGGGTGGCCCAACCAGTTATTAGGTTCAGGGGGAAATTACTTTTTCACACAGGGCCATTTAGGTTTGGATTTTTTTTCTCCCTAAATAATAAAAACCATCATTTAAAAACTGCATTTTGTGTTTACTTGTGTTATATTTGACTAATGGTTAAATGTGTTTGATGATCAGAAACATTTTGTTTGACAAACATGCAAAAGAACAAGAAATCAGGAAGGGGGCAAATAGTTTTTCACACCACTGTACATAGAATAAAAGGTCAATCAGACCAGTTTATTTACACTGTTTGCTTCAAGGCACACTTTTATTTATTAATTCCTTTCATTTTTACCCCCACAAACAATCCAATATCTATCCAATGTCTCACAATGGGTTTTTTCCTTCTCTTTTTGTATTTTTGGTCTGACTTACTATTGGGCACAGACTGGAACCGGAACATCAAGACTAAAAGGCCCGTTTATGCCTAATGCTGCGAGGGTCAGTGAACTGGCACAGGGACCCTCACATCAGCGACTGTGTGTGTCGATTGCACATGCACTACACAAGAAACCATGCACTCATTGGAGCGACAGTTGAAAGAAATGTCGCTACATGCACTGGCACAATCCAACATTTAAAGCACACAGCGCTAACCAAATGTCCATAGATTTCTGGCAAGAAATCGCCCAGACCCTGAGCAAAGATGCAAGTTTGTGCAGGCAGAAATGGAAGTATCTGCAAGATTGATATTTAAAGGTGAAGAAAAAACTTTAGGGGAAATGCTGGGGGATTCTGCAACAGTGCAGTGCCATTTACGAAACTACAAACAGACCAGGGTGTGCATTCTCTGTGCGCAGTTGGTTCTTCAGCTACCTGCGTCTCAGTATAAATAGGCCTTTAGGCAGACAATTGTACAACATATAGATTTTAACTCTAATTTCACAGGGTCAGGTGAGTAAAGCTCAACGTAACACCTCCATAACTAGAGCTCTCGTTTAGGGCCTGTCAAAGGTGATGGACACTAATGATGTACCAGGAAATTATAGTGAACAGGCTGGAAAAACCAGGAGAAGATCAGGAACCTGAAAGATGTTTTCAGAAATGATCCATGAGTTAAGACCAGGAAATCACTGGGAACAAAGCAAACATGACCAAATGTCAAAGACAAACACGAAGGTCAAAAACAGAATTAAAGTCAGAATGAACATGAGAATCCTAACACTAGGACATACTTGGTAAAGAAAGATTTAGAATTTATAGCTACTGAACCTGCTGCAACATACCATATGTAAGACAGGAATTCCTGTGATGTCACTACTACTGTGTAACACAATAAGACACCAGACATAATAAAGGTATGGGGCAGCCACCAGTATAATATGTTCTGGCTGCAAAAAAGTTTGAATCCTCAAAGGAAGTTGTTTACAAGGCCGAGTCCAAAACAGAACTGATTAAACAAAGGCAAGATGGCGGCTTTAAAGGCCCGTATAGGAAGTGGCATCGTCCTGGGGGCTGGAAGTGATATCATCCCATGCATCGAAACTGGAAGTGACATCATCGAAGGCACCAGAACTCAGCGGGATTACCCAGGAAGGGTCTGCAAGGAACTGAGAAAGACAGTCAGTGGACCCTGCCGCCCCCTGGTCTGATGTGGTATTACAATGTCTTGAGCCCTTTAGCTGCCTCCTACTCACAGGTGTGTGACAAGTGGTTCTCATGAAAATGAGAACAGTAATGCAATGGTGTATAGACAAATTGGTGTGAAGTAAACAGAGAAGACAGTAACAAAAAATGAACCAACAAAACAAAAAAGTGAAAAGTAAAGTCAGCAAGTAAATTATTAAGTACAAAAATGACAAACCAGACAAAGGTATACAGTATGTATAAAAATATCTAAATACTACATTTAGGACTATTTATGGTATGGGAGACAGCCCGGACACAGACAGGAAGACATTATTTAAATCACCACCACACGTTTACTTACACTATTTACAGTTCCAAAGCACACACAACCCACTTTCACTCCCAAAGTCCAGGCCTTCTTCCTCAATGCCTTTTCTCCTCAGGTCCGCCTCCACTCCTCTCCTCCCAAGCTCTGTCTCTCTTCCTCCCGACTCCAGCCATCGAATGGAGGGAGTCAGCCCCTCTTATACACACCCGGATTTGCTCCAGGTGCCTGCCAATGAGCGACTGCTGGCACTCCCAGGTGTTGCGGAAGTGTTAAGGGCCAGGGCTCCTCAGGCATCTGGGCACCCTCTGTGGTGACCACAGGCCCCTATAGGGTTGAGCTTCTAATATCTGTTCCCGTGGTCCCCAAAGCCACCAGGGTGGTCACCCCTTCATGGTCTGGAGGAGGCGTAAGCACTCCTCTGGTCCTTCTGGGCGCCCCGGCTGGGTACCACCACAAGCCTCTAACCACAAAGGTAATGTGCTTTTCTCTTTGTTTATCGCCCTGTTGCTACTACATTGTTTGGTATTACACCATTACATTTTGTGTGGCTTAACACTTTAGTTTTGTGTGCATGCTGGTTGTAACAAGGAGCAACACTTGGAAGGAATGGAGAGGCCTGGTCATCAAATGTGAAATAACACAGACCATGACCTAGAAGAAATCAAAGCCTTTACCTGTCATATATTATGATGTGCTTACTATTTCATACTCCCCCTGGTTTCCTGTTGTGTTGTGATTAACATTTTCTGTCTCATATTAGCCTTTGGAATGTGTCATTTTTGGATTTCTTATTTGGAGCTTATTTAAAAAAGTTGAAATATTTCAGCAGCATTTTCATCACTATTTTGTTTATTGAGGACAACACCATTTTGTGGAGCAATTGTTTACCACATTGCTAAGTCATCAATATCATCACCATCCACCATAATAAAAGGATAGGTGTCTGTGTGTCTGCCCGGTTGCTCTGTCCCTGTCATTCCAAAAGATGTTTTGTTATGAGCATTTTTAGTAATAAAATGCATTGCATTTGTCATTCCAATAAATGGTGCATTAACATTACATTAACACTACATTCATGAATCCCATAGTAAATGGTATATAACAGAGACATTTGAATTACATGGTGCACTGCAAACGTTAATGCTGAGGTCTTTGAATTCAATGTCTGAACCCAGGTAGCACAGCTAGTGTAGAAACAGCGGCCATAATGTTCACTTCCTATTTATTTGAATATATGGAAAAAGACTAATAGTGTGTTCATTCAGCTAGATACTGTAGATAGATAGATAGATAGATAGATAGATAGATAGATAGATAGATAGATAGATAGATAGATAGATAGATAGATAGATAATAAAACAAAACCAAATAAATTGTTAAGCTCACTGTCCCCTAACTGGAAATCCTAAATATTCACAAAAAATTCTCAGAGATATGACCCTGAGTGGACAGCTACAGACATTCAGTAATTTAACTACATTTTAGATTCTTATGAATTTCCTTTTTTCTTTCTTGCACACTGATAGAAAGAAAATCAGCTATATAAATTAAACATAATCGGTAATCAGGAGCGCTGCTTTTGAAGATGCACAACGATTAATCCACCACTATAACACGACAGGCAGACTCGAGACAGTTTATTTATCATGGGAAAGGTGCTATATAAGTAAAATGTATTATTATTATTATTATTATCTAATGTGAAACGATCCAGGACACAATTGACTTTTTAGACGACACGTGGACAGGATACACAAAACACCAATCTCCTTTTGCTCCGTCAGGCCTCCCTTTTAAACTTTCCCGCTGGTCTCTTTTGTCCCCAGTAGCCCCTACTTCCATTCCGGTCATTCCAGGTAGCCCCGTTGGGCTGTTGGGAAGTGAAGTTCTCCCCATGGTAGCACTGCTACATTCCACCAAGGCTGCTGCGTACGCCCGAACCAAGGCTTGAGGTTGGCAATATTAACAGTTTTCTTGGTCCCTGGCAATCCCCACCTGACCGTTTTGTTGTGTGATAGTTGCTACAAGGTTGTCCTAAGGTCTCCTCTTCAATACTGATTGCCACAGTAAGCTTTAGCACAAGATCTGAAGCTCACAATAAAACAATCCAAAGTTCCATAAGCAAACAATTTTCCATTTTTTTCCTTCAAACCTTGACACTGCAGTGAACCTTTGTGTTGTGCTCAGTGCTCCTGCCAGCTTGTACAGCCTGTATGATTCAAAGTGTGCCTGCCTGGGTCACAGAAGGGTCACTTTATTTACTTTATCAACATTCAGTACAGAAGTGAGTTAGCTGTACCACGTGGTCTTTTTGAGTCAACCTGAAGAAAATCACATTAACTGCTGCCATTTTCTGCCACACTGTATGACAACAAAGTAACCACTTGACCCACAAGAGCTCCAAATGCACTGTAATGTTAATGGCAACCATAAGATCAATGACGTTTGTTCTCTTAGCAAAAAGCTCCATATACGGAACTTTGTGATTTTTAAAATAAAGTCCTTTGGGTCGCCATTTACCATGAAATGGACTTTATAAAATCAAGGGAGATAAATGGAGATGTGGAGATGCACACAATTTCACTTATTACTGAGTGGTCTGTCTCTCCGATAACATAATCACCCGGCTCCACCTCGGCAACCATTGCTCCTTTTGCATGCAGATGAACAATTAGGAAAAGCAAATGAAAATGAATATAATATCACTCCTTTCTCTCATGAAACTCAAAAAGAATTCTCTCAGGAGGATATAAAGCTTGCAGCCTTTTTCTGAAAATAAAATCCAGTGCGCAGGGACAGGAGAAAGGGTGCGGGGGCTGGGGGGGCACCGTAACATTAGGAAATCAAGGTTGACGCTGGTCACATCGCAGGTGAGTTCAGCAAAGTGAGTTACTTACTAAATGAAAAAATATTTTGAGGAATAAATGCGGTCAGCCAAATGTGGAATTTAATAAGTATTCATAAGCCGCACAGCTTGTATCCAACTATTTATTTTAGTTTGAAGCAATTTCACAATTTATTCTAAAGAAAAAAAATCTTGCATAATAAAATTACTTTTGGCTTTCATCGTCCCCACACACATTTTATTTGTAGTTTTTTTTTTGTAAATTCCACTGGCTTATGCTTTTTACAAACAGCCTGAGGAATCACATGGAATAAAAAAATTATATTTTTCATTGACTTAGTTTAACATGCACACTTTCAGATGGTGACTGACATTTTCTATATAAATTAACTGTGTATTTGGAGGTTTCAGCACTTTTACATTTAACAGTGAAAATCGGAGTTGGGGGAAAAATGTGTACAGTAAAACTGATATTGTTAGTAGTAGAGAATAGCTTACATCTCTGAAGTACTGGAGTGAGTGAGAAACAGTGCCACCTAGTGTTTGGTGAGTGCAAGTGACACATAACATTCTCAGACCATCTCATCTCCTCCCAGTCTCAAACACACTTAATCTCATTTAACTCTTTGAGGGCTGAATATTTTTTTCCAAAAAACTCAGTTTTCTGAAAGCACACAAAGCAATGGTTTCACACACAAATCAACATAAAACATCTTTTGCTGCTTGCCGTGGCTGCTGTCGGGCTCTGTTCAGGGTCTCTGGTAGGCGCAGGAGCAGCTTGATGACCAGCAGGAATCCATGATGGGCTGGCTGCCCTTGCACCACAGTAACATTTGCAGTGTGACGCAATCTGGTTTGTACCTCTTGTCATCGTAAGTGGCGGTCCTCAAAGGTGAACGCTGGCATAGGTGCATCAGCTACACAAACACGTTCAGCACCTCGATCAGCTGATGCTTGTACCTCCATTCCATTTTCGATCCCCAGATCACTTGCATCAAAATCCGACAACTGAAAGTCTGATCAAGCGGTACTATAAGCAAAACGTCATCCACAGAGTATTTTACTTTGCACGTTCGCTTTGGTTTTTCACCAAATGTCGATGCATTTTTAGAGGTTGTTTGCTATTCGCCACTAAACACTAAATTAAAACATAACAGCACGCTTTGTCACAGTTTACACATAATTACTGCCCCATACCACTGAATTTCAACAAAAGTCGACATTCTCCCTGAATGAGTTAAGGTCAGTAAGGGCTGGAGCCAACACTGGAGGGGGGACCAAACAACTGCCAAAAACCCAAATGGGGCCAAATTTTAATTTAAAATGCTCATCTTTGGAGTGTGTTATGAAAATGCTGTTAAAATGGAGAAATATTGTCTTCCAAAGACATTTGGCTATATCATCAATAGTGAATTGATCCAAGAGTTAGCTGACCTATTGATAAGGACGCTATATAGAATTACCAGATATATTTCTTAGTTGTCATTTTTCACATACATTTGTTTCTAGACTCCTTAAGTCAGGAGGCCTTTTCTTTATGTCCATTAATGTCCTGGAATGACATTTTATAGGGATAAAATACAAAAATACATTTGTTCATTTATTTATATTTTAAATCGTCTCAGTCCCATTCAGTGTCCAAGTGGTGACATGGGATGCATGACAGGAACTGACTGTTTCCAGGATAACAATAAGCATTTCACTACATATTGTACTGTATGTGACAAATCCAAATTTGATTTAGTTTGATCCAGTGCAAAGCCCACTCACATACACACCCACATTCACTCTTAAGGGGAGAATTCAGAGTCATCAAGTAATCTAACCAGTGAATCTTCAGTTGTGTAGGAAAAAAATTAAGTCTACAGAGAAAAGATCATCAAGCTCAGATTCAAATCCATGACTGTGCTATCCAAGGAGCAACCACTAAACTGAAATGTAAGATGCCAGCGTTTATTTATTCAAAAGAGTAAATTATTCTTGTTCGACATTAAGGTTGAGTCTTTTGTTCACATCTATATATATAATTCACTAAGGCAAGACACCCACGGAAAGCACGCTGGAAGGGGCATGGATTCACTAAGCCGCCAACAAGTAAGACACCTATGTCGCACGCAGAAAGGAGCCACACCCACCAACTCCAAGACCATTGGATACGACGACAACTCACAGAGCCACGCCCACCAACTCGGATGCAACGACACAGGAAAAACGGCGTCATTTATATTCGTCTGTCGTAGAGGCCACATGCACCTCCGAGCGACGTTGACTGTTCATAGAGGCATGTTTCTTGCAGAGGTGAATCGCCATTTGCAGCGTGTAAAACGGTTTGCGAGGGGTATCCCATGGGATCCTTAAAACAATTCTTTACAACTGAGGTTAAAACACAATGGAGTAAGCAGTCTTTAAAAACCGAGTTTTCGGATACGATGCACGACCGCGTGCACCATAGCAAACTGTTTTACACGCTACATACAGCAATTCGCATCCGCGACAAACATGCATCTTTTTCACTCACGGACAATTATATGTTGCTTTCTCCAGAGTTCCATCTTTTCATTCACTTTCTGTTGTATCCTCAAACCCTCCCTTTTTATACAACTGTATCTTTCCAGAAGTGTTCAACCATCAATAAATAATTATGCGGCGTTTGTTATTTAGAAAGTTTGCAGACTGCAATTGGATCAAGGAAGAGTTGGACCAGGCCATAATGGAGAAGCATATACTACTGTATTTCTTCATCATCATCTTCATTCACCAAATGCATGCAGTGATTGAATGTTTAAGGTCATAAATGTTAAGTTTAAGAACCAAGGCTTCTTTCACTTGTTCACTGTGACTCAGCGACTAGTTCAGTAATATGAAAGAAAATAAAAGCACATCTGCTGATCCTCCAGATTGAGAGGTATATTAAGCATCTGGCGAGACCACCCTGCCCCTTGCTTGAAGTAGAAGCCCCTCAGCACAGAAATGGACTAGTAACACTTGGGAATGCCCCAGAAGAAGCTAACACTAATGAAAACACATTTGGATCCATGCTGCCTAGAATGTTGTCACCCTGACCTTTACAAGTACAAGGAATAGACTGTGGATGGATCAATATATTTACTACCGTGTAAATATTTGAACTTTTTCTTTTTAACTGTGGCTCCTTCTAAAGTCCCTTTAGGCTTCCCTTCCAATAATTTATGTTAGTTCTGGGGCTTAATTTCATTGACAGCCTTTCCTTACAATGAAGAAGGGCAAAATAAAGAAGCTAATTGACTGATGGCACATCAAAGAGTATTTAAATTGGACACCGGTGTGTTTAAATGTTGGCCTAGATAATGTCTTTGTGGAGTTTTTGTGTTCTCTCTGTGTCTACATAACATTTCTCTCTAGTTACTCCAAACATGCAGGGTGGGTTATTCTGGAATGGACTGGTTCTTGCCTAATGCCTGACACTGCTATTAATGTCAAGCCCTCAGGACCCTGAACTAGAATGGGTGGGTTTGATAATGGATTATCATTGTACTAACAAACATTCCTTATTTTACATAGCACCTTTCAATATTGAACAATAGTGATGAGCAAAATGATTTGTGTGAAACAGAAATTGAAGCAAAATAATTTAAAATTCCACTAAACAAATATTGTTCTGTGACAAGTGCAATTTGTGTCATTGACAAAAGAAGAACAGTTTTTAGCTTCTACCCATTGTGTTAGTAAACCGACAGGATATTTAAATGGAAAAGCAGGAGAGAGACGCCAAAAAGAAAAGGGCCAAAATTGAGAGATCGATAAGTGCCAATACAATGAAGCCAAAAGACAAGATGAAAATCGAGGACAGAAGGACAAAATGAAAGTCAGAAACCCAAGAAATCAAATCAGAAAACAAGAAATATTCACAACCAGTAACGGCGCACTGCACAATAACGTGCAGTGAATACACTTGATTTGAGCATTCCTAGTTTTCATCCTCTTTCTCTGTACCTTTAGTATTCATTTGCTCAGAGGTTGATGCGCTTGCTGCTTCCTGTGCAGCTCTTATTTTCTCCACTCTGGTGGCCCGCTTCTTCTCTTCTTCCGTCAGCATCTTTTTGAGTTAAAATTGATTAAGTCAGTGTTTGTGTTGCAATTGCTTAATTTGTTTTCTTAAATTTTTCACTTAAGTTGGCTCTTAAGTCTTCAATCTGCCTCAAGAATAATTTAAGATATGAAGAGGTAGGGGAAGTGACGATCAAGGTTGTAGGGATGAGAACAGTGCCCGTACGCATGCGCCACATGGCCGCCCTTCTGGCTGCTGCTGAGAGCTGATTCTACAATAAAATACAATAAAAATAAAAAGAGGACTAACCTTGTAGGTCAATCATCACCCTGAAAGTGGATAGTATATGTCATGTAGTATATGTGTACCACATTTCAGGTCAACAGGTCAAACGGTTTCTGAGCTACAGGTGATTTAAAATCCTGGACAGAGAAACAGACAGCCACATTAGCGTATTAAATATAAAGATAGGCTTATCAAAAGATTTTGTTATAATCAGCTCAAATAAAGATGTGGCGAAGTGGGTGGCAATTTCAACACACTGGTGCAATAGCCAGCAAGTGATTAATATGGGTAGCATACCCCCAACGATGGGTAAGGTTACCCTGGCAACTGGAGCAAACACTCAAGGCACACGGTACAGACAGCAGAAGAAATAAAGTTAAAAAATATAACACTACCTAATAGCATTTACTTGTACTAAATATGCATGAGTTTGTATGTCATTTAGTTGTTAAATAAAGTTCTCAAGGAAAAAGAAAAAGAAATCATTATTTCCTTTCACGTGTAGACATTTTCTTGAGCCGTTAGATATATTTTGTGGTTGTTCTGGTAGTGCAATGCCTCCTTTGCCAATTTTGATGACAGCCTTGGTGATCTCAATTCTAAAGACGCATCAGAGACAGAATCGATCCTCAATACATTCCTTCATGGAGCCTGGAGTGTGCTTATTCTCAGCTTCATCTGCAGGAATCTGTAAACATGGAAGAGTATTTTCTAGGCACCAGGCAGGGGCAAATTCTAGTATGGTGCATTTTCCTGAAGAGAAAACACAAGCAGACGAGAACTGGCTACTCAGTTGAAAAAGTACATCTATCTTATTCTCCTAGATTCTCCAAAATAATGTCAAGTTGCGGTTTGAAGGTCTCTAAAGTCCTACTTTATACCACACTACCTGGCAATTTATTCCATATATCTATGGTCCTTTGCATAAACAAAAATTTTGTAACCTTTGTGCAAAATCTGTCCTTGACAAGCCCATGTTGTTCTGATTCGTATGGTAATGCATTCTGGTGCATCTTTGTTTGGAAATATGCAGAATGTTACATTTTTTAAGTGAGAGCCTAAAGATGTAATACATTTTACCAGTATACTTTGGATTAATTGTGTTAAATAAGTAAATGCAGAATGGTGAATGAATTAATTTTCATTGCTAAAATGAAAATTGTGGGGAAAGGTGGGGACAGTGCATAACAATGTCACCTGCTGGTTACTGAGTGGAAATGAACTTCACTATGATTTCTCATCAATGGTTTGTTAGGTTTAGTTATAAGTGAAGGAGTAAAATAAGTCCACAAAAGACAGAGGACCATGACTCTCAATTGTCTAGTAAGCACGTAAATGGGATCCATATGGAGCAGGCACTTTTTGATGTTTAGTACTTTGAGCTCTGTCCTGTTTATGGTTTTTTTTTTTCTCTTCTTATATGTAATTTCTTAAATAAATGTCCCATTTTCTATAACCTGAAATAGCCTGGCCTGTCTTGTGCCCTGTGCTGACTGAAATAGGCTCTAGCCCCCACGCAACCCTGGTCTGGATTAAGCAAGTTAGAAAATGCCATGTCACTTTCTATAACTTTAGCCTCTTCTTTGTATCACCAGTCATGAGGAGTCATATCTACCTGTTACTGTACAGTATTTATATTTAGTAAAATATTGAGGGGGACCATATAGGAGACTATAATGATTCTGCCCACCCTGTAGAACAGTAAGAGAGCTACAATTTGATAGAAATCTGACACAACCAGCTCATGATTTATTTTGGTGTACTAACCCATCCAATAACTGATTATTATGTTCTCTCAAAATTTATGACAATATTTACAAAGAATAAATGACAGGCACCAATATTAATATAAACACAAAATAAACACATGATGCTTATTTAACATAAAATCCTGTAACAAACTCCAGACACAATTATTACTCATATTACCACAACATAAACATTCCCACATGTCTACATGTCATAAGCCGTGCTTTAATGGAGATAATTGAATCAGCTCATGGATATAAATATAAAGAATCATAAAATATACTGTCAGACAAGATAAAAATATAAAGCACAGAGGAACGAGTCACAAATTACTTGTGGAGTAAAAACTGACACCCGTGTTTATGCTAATCAGAATAGATGAAGGGCTGATCTTGTTAAATCGGCTCCTCCTTAATGTTAAGGAAATGTACCTTCCTGTCGGCCGTAACTAACTTAGGCTCTGTGGCATACTGTGAGTATCTATAAGCTAATCAACAACTCAAGTGTCATCTTCTCGAATCTTTGAAGGAATCACCTTGCAGACAGTAAACAAGGTGTGCAAACTCTTTGGCCTTGGTTTTCCACGCTCCTGTGCACTTTCTTGCTCTTGCAAGAACTGACCGTTGCAATGCTGTCACCGAACCAATGCATCTCCACGGCTTCTCTCGAGCTATCCACAACACTTTAAACATCAGTCTTGCTTTAAGTGTATAATTTGGCTGCCATTCCAGGATCATTAGTACAGGTATCACCCCATAATGATTTGACTATAAGAGCAGTATGGGCTTTCCCGTAATGCCTAGAATAGCAGTTTTCGCCAAATACATTAATAAAACAGGAAGTATTACAACATACACATGCTGAGCATAATTTAGGTGTCCTTTATGAGTAATTGCTTACTGCTGAGACCCACATAAACTTATCACAAGCTCTTAATGTCACCTTCACAGTATTGTTCGTTTTAACCCATTACATTTTAGGAGAGATACTGACTCACTTGTGCATGTTTTCTTACTTCTCCCTGTGACTATTAGAACTGTCTGTTTGCTGCCCTTCCTGTTCAAAGACTCACTAGATTTCAGTATATCCAGAGCATGGCTGTGAGAGCTCTCATATTCACCAAGTTAACAGGACAGATCGCCTCTGTTCTTTCCTTTTTGTATCAGATGTAAACGTATGCGTATTGGTTACCTTCTTCATCAATATAATAAGCAATCAAGTGGTGCTGGACTCAGAAACGTCCTACAGACCAAATATTCTTCTTGAGGTAACAGATGATTGAGCTTTACAGCACCCCACATTTGGAACTTTTCATCTTAACATTTGTGTGACTGCTCCTTGTGTTTCTGTTTATTAAATGTTTTCATTTGGACTTAAATTTGTTAGCACTTGTATTGTTATGACTACATTATTTTCTTTGTGCCATTTTAATAATATGCATTTTGTTTTGAAAAATGTGCTATATGAAATTATTATTATTATTATTATTATTATTATTATTATTATTATTATTATTATTACTATTATCACTTATATTTCCTTGGATTTCATTGCTTTTCAGCAGGTATTAAAACTATGGCTGCTCAAAAAACCTTCGAAAATCATTGCTGCAGGTCTTTGGCAGGAGTAAATTTCAGGATTTTGGTCAATTTAGCTTTAGGGGCAACTGGTCAATTCCAGCCTAAAGGAAAATGTCTGGTATTAATTACTGATATCCATGCCAAGGAGTCTGATAACAATAGATGCCATACATTGGCGCTTGTGTTTATAGAATAGAAATGTTGATATCAGGCGACAGCTTTTCAGATTATCACTTGATGGATTTAGTGATAACCCCAGTAGCACCTATGATGATAGTAATTGCTCTTTCCAGAATTGTTTCAATTTCAGTCCATATCTGATAGTAGTGCTCAAATTTCTGGTCATTCTTTTGAATCAATGTTATAGTCTGAAAGGAATGTTTTCATTTTTGACTCAAGTCTTGATAAGTAGCCAGTTCCTTCAGACTTGGAGGCAATAAAACAGAGTATAAGTTCTTTCATCTCACTTTCTGACCACTACTTTCTCATATCGGTAGCTGTGTTGATTTGACTGCTGTCCAGTGGTTGAGGTGGGTTTGCCTCACTATTCTAGGCACAGCTTTCTGAGGACAAAGCAGTTTCTCGACACTAAACTACGTTCGTGATACTTGACGTCTCTTCCTTGGGAAGAGGAATGGCTATAATTCAGGTGTTTTTGAGTTAAGTGTATTACCTGATCTTGACAGCCTTCAGCGATAGCCATAATGTTGCCCTGCTCAATGGTAACAGGTTTCTCAGAGGGATACTATGGTATATTTTTTTGAATAAAACCTTCTGCCTAAGCCTAGATTGTATCCCTTGGGAACCAATACAATGGAATTTAAGTTTATCAGCTTTAATTTTTCACTCCAGAAGGAGGTGGGGGTAGTTCTGATATCTCAGGGTTGCTAAGCTCATATCTGCATTTTACTGTGGGCCATTGAGTGTTGTTATAATAATAATAATAGCTAGCATTAATAATTATAATATATTTTATTCTGTCAGTCTTCAAAATGGTCTTAACGTTTGGATTAGAAACACTTTGCTGAGTATGGCTCAGTTCAACAGCAGATCCACCACTTAAAGAGCATTTCTATGATTCAGGGCCCTAACTTCAGTTGATTAGGAAGGAAGTGGCCAGCATGTTCGCATCCTATCCTGAATGTCTATGTCAATAATTATTGACAGGTGACCTCATCTCACACATTTGCAATTTCAGTACAAATAACAAACATAAATAATTCAATTAATGACTGACTGAGTGAAAATAAATGACTTCTCACTTAGAAAGAATAATCGAAAGCCATAAATCATGATAATCTCAGGAGTCTGCTTTGAAGAGCTCACAGGGACATTATCAAGTCTGCTCTTTCCAAGCTCATGTCTTTTCAGTTCATGTCATTTTCATAAAGCTCCTTTCACAGTAGTTTGTCATATAGCGATACACTGACTTGGAAATGCAGGAAAAGACCGAGGTATCATCAGGGTGGCTAAGTGTCAAGCAGGACAGACTCATCCTCCTCATCTAGTGGCACTTCAGGTACACCCAAGACATACTTCTTCAGCGTCATTGCAAGATAGTGAAAATCTGTAGTGTTTTTTGAAATGTTGATGCCCAGACTGTACTCCAAGATGCTCCCTGATTCATTACATTCTCACTCTATCACTAACAGTGAGCCCTACAGTTTTGTGATGGGACTTCACATTTTAAAGATAAAATAAATACATTTCATGGATTTTTGGCTTTGGATTCTACCCCAGGACATGGGTTGGTGCTGCCTTGTAACAATTCTCCTCTCCTTCCCTCTGCGGATCTGTAAACCAACAAATCAAGGGAATATGACATCACTTCCAGTTCTGTGGCTCATACATCTGCCCCTTCCTCCTCATGACCTTCATAACCAGCACCACCACCATCTTTCACTAGTCTAGGTGAAGACGTTTTAAGAACACACATTCATTTGTGTTTATTATATTCTGCACAACAATATATGAGCTTTGCCTGTGGGTGTCCCAACTGTTTATTGTTTGTTCTTGATTCCTTTTGCACATGATTTACTTGAAGTTTCTACATGATTTACTTGAACACTCTACTGCAAACCACTTCATTCTAGTCAGATGAGGCCAGGAGAACAGCATCATCCAAACTCAGCAGTGATGCCAAACTCCATGCAATAGTCCATCTCTGTGGTTTCATCAAACTCTGGTATATTGCTTAAATGATTGCTGAAGCAACTGCCTTGTGGGCCTGTAGGTAGCTCAGTTAAATTTAATAAATTCAGGTTTCTAGCCATGCGCACATAAAATAATTAATTTCTTAGTTGCATATGCCTCACTTAGTAACAGCTAATCTGGGGATTGGCTTCTAACATTGTTAATTAATAGCTGCAATAAACACCTGCAACACCTCTCATTCAAACGTTGGGATCCCTCGTCTGTATGAACAAAATTTCCTTGACCACTTTCCTCAACATCACTGTCTACCAGTGAGCTGTAATGTCGACACCATTACAACAGTGTCCGCTTTTCAGTCACAACTCCTTACTGCTAATAATTATGGCTCAAATCCATTCAGGCATCAATCAATCCATTCATTGATGAGGAAGACAGCTTCGCCCAAAATAAGGAACACAAATGAATATTCATTACATACCAATTTTTGTTCTGTGGGCAAGGCGCTAAATCATGTTGTACATAAGTAATTGGCATGATTCATGATAATATTGACAATTCTAATTCTAACTATTGTAATAAAGCAAGTGTATTGCAATGCACCCTATTAATAGCACATAAAATAAGCAATGGGCCTCTTAAAGAGTTATAGGGATCAAACTATAAGGCAGAAGTGAAATGTTCAGATTGCTTATGTACAGACCTGAGTAAAAAAAACAAACTGCAGGGTTCAGGAGCCTGCCCAAGCATCCTGGAAACAGGCTCCAAGTACAAAAACAATTTCACATATTCTCAAAGAACTAGTTTTCTAGATAGGGAATTGCATTGAGAATATCATGGAAAACTGGAAAAAAATTGAATTTGTTGACAAAGGTGTGCTTGTTATATACATTTTCCAAGTGTTGTTACAAAAATGAATAGATAGATGGATTTTAGAAATACATTAAATTGCTGAGGTGTGTTTAGCTCCTATTAAATCATTGCACAACAGCGCCATCTGCTGAATGTAGAGATGTTACTGCTCCTGGATCTGTTCCATTAACAATCCTCCATCCATTTTCAAACCCGCTTATCCCAGGCAGGATCGTGGGAAAGCTGCAGCCCATCCCAGCAAGCACTGGGGACAAGGTAGGGCCAATCCCTGGACTCTGGGTGAACACACAAGCATACATGCTCACACTTTAGGGGCCAATTTAGCATCACCAATCCACCAATGTGAGCAAGGAACTATCAACTGCTCTGCAGCTCCTTTTATATCAATGTCTAGAACAGGAGTCCTCAATCACAGTCCTGGAGGGCTGCAGTGGCTGCAGGATTTTGTTCCAACCAGGTTGCTTAATTAGAAAGCAATTCTTGCCAATAATTTAATTTCATGGCTTTTTAGTGCTTTAACTCTGCTACGTCAGGTCATTCTCATATCCTAGATTTTCTTCCCTTTTCTAAAGATATCATCCAAATGATTTGAAGGCTAAAATGGGTGAGTAATTCTCAGTCCTTCACTTTTTTTCTCTTCACTTTCCTTCCAAGTATTTCATTAACCCCAATAGTGCATGATAAATACACACAGGTGTAAATGGTAACAAGCTAAATGGAGAAATGCTGGTCTCTTTTGTCATTTGCATGTTATTGCTAATTAGGAGCAATTAAAAACCAAGAATACAGCTGTTTAAGACTAAAATTACCAATAAGGGTTCAAAATCTTAATGAGCGACACAGCTAAAATGAAGCAGAAGTGTTACTTGAGCAATAAGAGCTTCTTAATAAGCAATTGGGTTGGAGCAAAAACTTGCAGCCACTGCGGCCCTCCAGGATCGTGATTGAGGACCACCTGGGGCCTCATGTATAAACGGTGTGTACGCACAGAAATGTTGCGTAAGAACTTTTCCACGTTCAAATCGCGATGTATAAAACCTACACTTGGCGTAAAGCCACGCACTTTTCCATGGTACCTCATGCCTTGTCGTACGCAAGTTCTCCGCTCGGTTTTGCAAACTGGCGGCACCCAGCGTCAAAGCAATGGTACTGTTCTTGTGTGATTACTCATTATTTTCATGACGCGGCTTTATACATTCACAGAAACTAACTGCATATTGTTTATTAGTGTAATGCATCTGATTGTAATTAACTCGTAACAATATAATGGTCCAGGGAACAGCCATAGTATTCCAAATACCATAACTGCTCTCACTTCTCATTCTTCTTCTTCTTCTTCTTTCAGCTCCTCCCGTTAGGAGTTGCCACAGCGGATCATCTTTTTCCATGTTACTCTCACTGCACGACTCTGAGTATTTATATCACTGTATCTGAGTGTGAATCATAGCAGCAGCTGATCGGAAAGAGAATTATTGGTATACAGCTTTAAGGACTCGCTGTCTCAGCCACTGCAAAACGTTTCAAAGCCTTTCCTGTATGGTCCTCGCGGTTCAGAAACAGTTTAATCCCAAGAACTTTAAATGCACTCAATCAAGTGCTCCTTGTAGAACGGTTTGTACTTATAAGTACAATCACCCCACTGTAAACTTGCACTACAGTTATAATATCTCACAACCTGGGCCACTTTATAAAGCGCTTATTTACATATGATGACGATATCATTTTTAAGGTGAAATGCAGCAAAATATGTTTGTTAAATTATACACATAAAACTTTAACTTCATTTAAATAATCTATATTCTTCACTGGGAGTGTTGTGAAGGATAGAATAATTAAACATGTACTACGAAGATATTTCAATGTTCTTTAAACGTTTTGAAGAATCGGCGCTAAGCTTACAGATGGCTTAACGTCTATTACAGAGCTGATTGTGTGGCGATCGGTTACTTGGGGAAAGAAAAGCAAGGACTCTTGGGCGGCCACGCCAATATATATTGAATATAAAACAGAAAGAGAAAATAACAACACAGCTAAAAGCAGCGACAATTTTGACAAAAGATAAATGCTTGTCATGAGCACGAGGCTCATGAAACACATGTTTAATAATGTGCTTTAGCTCCTATCATCATGAAAATGACATCACGTATACATCTCAGTATTTTAGTTATTCAGAGAGCTGTAATATCACAAATGTAATGGACTCTGTGTCCAGTTGGAGGAAGAGAGCCAGTTTAAGAAGCAAGTAGTGATTCACACACACAGAGCACATACGAGTAGAAGATCAAATACAAAACAAAGCATTTAACGTGCTACTTTAATTACAATGTGATTTCAGAAACTGGTTAATTAAACGATTTTAAGATGAAGTTTATAATGTTCTACTAAATGACAAAATAAACTACGTGATTAAAGTGGAAATGTCGAGATTGAAGTTGACATTTCGTGCTTTTTCCCCACCGTGTGCCTTTTTCTCTGTACCTAATAAGCGTTCATATGACACTCAGACAGTGGGCTACAACTCTTCTTTTCACGGCAACTTTGATATGTGACTTCTTTTTTATTTCCAGCACTGTGCGATTTTGTGAATGTGAGCTTTCAAGTTTCTCCAACACGCTATATCACTCGATCAACTTCATTTTGTTGATTATACCACGGTTTATTTGAACAAATAGTATGTTTTTCCTTTGCCTCCACTTGGTATTCGCTGAAATTCTTATATTTTCCCCGTGCTTTTCCCATTGTCTTTTCACAGAAGGCTGCGCTTAAGGGCGATTTATATTGATTTGTATATTCAAATAGGCGTAATTCTGGGAGGATTTGGGGCGTTATATAATGCGCGTGCACGAGCGTTAGTTTTCACGCTGATCGGGATTTATGTAACGGAAGAACGTGGAAGTTGATGCGCACAGATTCCTGCATCTGGATTTTTCTGTGTGTAAACACATTTCGGCTTTTGTGCTTACGCCATGTTATAGTGCCAGTTCTATGCACGGCGTTATACATGAGGCCCCTGGTCTAGAATATGTGGCATCAGATGATACATGATTACAAAGCTGGTAGCTGAATTTTGCAATTCTGATAGGCAGATCTATAGTTTATATGAACAATATGTTCTAATGAAAAATGTATGACTCCCAAAAAAGAAATCAAGAACAGATAATGTATCAACAGATATATATGAACATAATGTTAACTGTGCACAATTCGTTACTTGCATATTTTTCTTTTTTTGAAGTCATTATGTAGTAGATTTACTTTGATGTTTCAGGTCATTATCCTGCTGCATCACCCAACTTTTACCGAACTTCAGTTGGTAGACAGCCACTATGACATTATCGTGTTGGATTACCTTGATAAACTTGGCATTTCATTTTTCACTTGATGATGGCAAGCTGTCCAGTCAACAAAAAGATGCAAATCATGATACTCTTTAGAACGCATTTAACCATTGGGATGATGGTTTCATGTTGGATGCAATACCCTTTTAACTCCTTTAGGGCAGATGTTGACTTTTGTCAAAAGTAAGGGTCGACGGTAGTAATCAACTCTAAACAGTGACAAAACTCACCGTTATGTTTTAGTTGAACTCTTTTTGCTGAAAGGAAAGTTAGCTTCATTGGTTTAACCAAGATTCCCTTGCTCTCGTGTGAGTAGCAAGGAGCAAACAATGGCAAAAATGGCATCAACATCAGGCGAGAGGTCGGAGCGAGTGCATAAGGCAAAATACTCTGTGGACGATGTTTTGCATATTATTGATGAATTGGACTACAATTTTGACACAAGTGGTTGAAAACATGTGCGGTACTAGCATCAGCTCATTAGTCCCCAGCTGATCATGGTGCTGAACAGGTTTGTGTAGCTGGTGCGCCTATGACAACATTCACCTGGGAGGACCGCCACTTACAATGACAAGAGGTACAACCAAGATTGGTAGATGTTTTATGTTTATTTCTGTGTAAAACCATTCTTTGTGTGCTTTTAGAAAACTTTGTTTGCATATTCTCCCTCTTGTTTCATTAGTGCACAAAACATTTTGCATATTGTATTGTGGAGTGTCAAGATGGTTTTTGGCAAATTTTAGGCATGCAAACATGTTTTTTAGTGTTCCAAAGCCTTTATCTATTGTGTTCTTTTTTTACCTCATCGAGCATTCTGTGATATGCCTTTCGAATCATCTTGGCTGGCGCCCACAGCACTAAATTGTCTCCATTTCAGTTTGATACCTCCATTAGTTTGTCTAACTGTGGACTGGCAAACGTCTGAACTCTTTGAAATTACTTTCTAACCCTTTCCTGCTTTATGAAATTAAACAATTCTTGATCTTCTTATACCATGTTTTTGAAAGGCATGCTTCACATCCGCAGATGTTTCTTGTGCACAGCAAACTCAAAATGTTTGAGTCTTTTTTCATCAGTCAAACATCTGTAAACCAGGCCTCCAATCTTGTTGTACTGGTTGGACTCCAGGTTTGCTAACTCCTGACTCCAGTTAGTTTAAATTGAAGTCAACAGCCTAGGGGTTTAAATACTTTTTCCAAACTGCTCTTGTCAATATTTGAATGATGTATTCAATATATATACAATGCTATGATTTGTATGTTATTAGGTAAAACAGATTATGCTTGTTCATTATCATAACATAGAAGAAGATCAGATGATATTTTGAAACATATTTACACACTAGAGGGTTCCCCACTGCTAGCTTCGCTCGCCATCCCCAATCCCTGCGCTACATGCCAGCCACTTCACATCTCTGCCACTCGCATTGTGAAGAGGGGGGCTGAACGCACCCCAAGGTGACGCAGTTGCTCCTCCAAAACCCTCTCTTAAACGGTGATACAATGGGAAACAAATATATTTTGTTTTACCATCTCTTTGCTCGATCAGCTGCTGGCTTGCTGCTGCCGTGCCGCGTGATCTGCATCTCGCACGGCGCTTTGAACATTTAAAAGCCTGTACAACAGCTGTCCTACTCTTTGTCTTTTATTTCCGACCCTGGGCATGGTTAAATCTCTTGGCATAAAGTCTTGTCTCACAAGATGTGAGTTCTTGATATTTTTTAGTTTATAATTTAAAAATGGAATAAGAATCTGAAAATCTAACAACATCACATTAAAGTTTTCATAAATTCTGAAAAGAATGATACCAAACATATACTGTATATGTTGGTTTTAAAATAAACCCAATTTAAAGCGTGAGAAACAACGTCACATAAAAAAGTCACATAAAATTGTTGCACAAGATCGTTGCACTTTTAGGCTTAAGATGTTATATATAGAGAGTAGATAAATGTGGTTATTTCCAAAAGGTTTGCATACGTTTTCTTGCCACTGTACAATTACCAGTGAGAGGAACAATTTCCTTGGTGATATCTGGCTATGACACTTAGACACATGGGGAATTGCAGCCATTTAAATTAAAAGAGGTAATTTAACAGGATGAGAGCAATTTGGGGTCTAAATATGAAAGGCAGTTTGGACAGGGACTTCATCATAAATTAAAATTGTATTTAAGATCGTACATAAATTAAGACAGTCGGACTGTCATTCAGATGTTATCTTTCAGCTTTAATGTTAGTCACTGACATCATAAAGAAGGGAAACAATGCTTAACAACAAAAACATGGCATTCTCATATTCAACAAGCCCTCCCCGCCACTGCGTTTTGGTGTCAGAAAGCCAATATCCTTAACTGAATTATTTCTCAGTTGTATTCTAGTTTTCATGAAAATATGTAGTGCCTGTTTTAGAGTGATGCCAGAATAAACATAAAAAACAAAGATACAAACAGACACTTTGCTTCACTTATAGATGTCGCAGTGTGCCCTGACTTATTCTATATTCTGTTTTTCTGTTAATGACAAATATGTTCTAAGATTTTTCAAGCAGGGTGACAGACATTTCAAGTAAAGATAGTTACATTCTTCAGTCACCGTACTCTGTGCACATAACAATATTAACACTTGTGACCTGTAGCGGGTGCCAATGAACCCCCAAGCCCCAAACACAACAGCAACAACACAAGTTTTGGTTTCTTCTTTCTCTTCCTTCCTCTCCTTCCACTCCTCCAAGTGATTTTTGTTCTCCATCTCCTAACTCTGACTCCCCAAATGGAAGTGAGGTGACTCCTTTTATACAAGACCTAGCAGTTCTTGGTCAGGTGGAAGCTCCCCAAAATAGGGGGAGCTTCTTTTGACAGCACCCTGTGATGGCATTCAGGCTCACTGATAGGGTTGCCATTCGAGACAGGTCCCATGATACCCTGTCCAAACTGGGAGCTGAACGGAGAAGCACTGCCACCTCCTGAGTTGGAGGAAAAAATGTCTCAGTTCCTTCACCATATCTCAGCTGTCCCGAATAGGATAGGAATCATTAGCCATTCTGGCTCCAAACCCAGTCATTCTGTGTCACCATCAAACTACTATAAACCCACTTCAAAAGCTGGCAGTTAATGTGGGAATAATGACTGTTTTTAACTAAATACAATCCATGACAACAGTCCATTACGGTATTTGACTGTGGGGTTATTGATTATCAGAGTACAACTTCAAATACAGCATAAAAGAAAGCATTCTGGGCGGTTTGCGATGGTGGTGTGATGAGGAGGGATTACACATATGACCCCAAATTGCTATAACTAAGGCTGTAGGCAACATGACCCAACCTGGGGTAGCTTGGAGCAGGCTTAAAAAAACAGTGAAAAAATGATTGATTAAAGACAAGTTTAAAAAATCAGGTGGGATCATCCTGGGATCCCTTATTGAAAGCAAGCATGCTAACTGTCACATTATTATTGTAATCTGCATGCCACTGTTCTCTGTTCATAGATTCACTGTAGTATTTCATGCCATTTGTTGAGGTCCGGAGTGTGAAACGTTTTCTGAAATTCAGCATCGAAAACCTAGTATATGCTGTCAAGTATCTGCAGGACAAATTGCTAGGCTCTGACTAGAAAAAACAAGGCAGTGCATAAGGGACAAAGAAACAGTAATTGTGTTTTAATCTTGTTTCATTTCAATTTTATTTTGGCCTTCCTGTGGGACTTTGGTGGACTTTTCTATATACTTACTACATTTTGAAACATGAAGATCCAATTCTGCTAAAGATTTTATTTGGAATTTATTGGAAAAAAAAAAACCTGACACTATTTTGTTTATTATGCAGAGCTCTCATTGTCAGACTACCTGGAAATGATACCACCAACTCTTGAATATAAAGGCCACTCTGTGCTCTTCCTAACTCATACGAGTTTATAGACAAAAATTAAATAGATTACATTTGTCTTGAGATAGCATTCTTTACTGTTTTCACTTTACATGCTTCCACTGGGATCTCTCATTAGGAAACATAATGTTAATTTTCACTCGTATGCAGATGACATCCAGTTATACCTTTCATTTAAATCAAATGAAGTTTCTCCGATGTTGTCTTTAATTAGTTGTGTTAGTGAATTAAAGGAATGGATGAATGAGAACTACTTGTCTTTAAATACAGATAAAACAGAGATGTTAATTGTTGGAGGGAATGGCGCTGATCACAGCAATATTTTGTCGTCATTTAACTCAGTTGGAATCCCAATTAATTTTACTGAATCAGCCCGCAATCTAGGTGTTATCTTTAACTCTAGCATGACATTTAAAGCGCATATTACAAAGTCGTCCAAAACATGTTTTTTCCATCTTAAAAATATTAGGAAATTAAGGTGCTTTCTAAATAAACAGGATTGTGAGAAATTAATTCATGCATTTATCTCTAGTAGGATTGACTACTGCAATGCGGTGTTCACTGGCTGTTCAAACTGTTCTCTATACAGCCTCCAGTTAATCCAAAATGCCGCTGCAAGAATTATTACAAGAACAAGAAAATATGAACACATAACCCCAGTTCTTAAATCTTTACACTGGCTCCCAGTTAAGTTCAGGGCAGATTTCAAAATCCTCCTTTTAACATATAAAGCATTAAATGGCCAAGGTCCGGCTTACTTGTCTGAACTTATCATGACTTACAAACCTGAGCGCACATTAAGATCTCAAGATGCCGGTCTGCTTAGGATTCCAAGGATTAATAAAATAACAGTGAAAGGTCGAGCTTTTAGTTAAAGGGCCCCTAAACTGTGGAATGGTCTTCCTGCTTCCATAAGAGATGCCCCCTCGGTCTCAGCCTTTAAATCCCGGCTGAAGACTCACTACTTCAGTTTAGCATATCCTGACTAGAGCTGCTGATTAACTGTACATACTGCATCTCTGTTGTTAGTCATTAGCACTAAAACATAAGTAACATGATAATTATATTTGAATACTAACCCTCACCTATTCTGTTTCTTTTCTCGGTACCCAAATGTGGCCATTGGTGCCACGGCCCACCTGCCAAGTTGTTTGCCTGCCTATGGTAAAGTCATCCCTGATGGAGGATCACAGGAATCATGGGAAAGAGGGGTCCTTTCATCAGAGCAACGTTTCAGCCGTGGCATGGCCAAATGGGGAGGCAGCTAGATGGATGAGGTCTCCAGGACTCTAAAAATATCCAAACCTAATTATGTCATATCATCTACTGTTAAACCGTAATTCTAAAATTTTTATTATTATGCTGTCTTAAGGAATTGTTCTGTTGTGTATATTGTATTGTATTGACCCCCTACTTTTGACACCCACTGCACGCCCAACCTACCTGGAAAGGGGTCTCTCTTTGAACTGCCTTTCCCGAGGTTTCTTCCATTTTCCTACAAGGTTTTATTGGGAGTTTTTCCTTGTCTTCTCAGAGAGTCAAGGCTGGGGGGCTGTCAAAAGGCAGGACCTGTTAAAGCCCATTGCGGCACTTCCTGTGTGATTTTGGGCTATACAAAAATAAACTGTATTGTATTGTATTCTTGACAAACACATCTGTGCTTTTGAAATTCTGACTTTGAATTTGGCTACCTGGTTACAAATTCTTGCATGTTTTTTGTTTTTTACGTATTATCTTCTGGGGTCAGATTACTAAAACTTGCATACACACAAAAAGAGGCTGAAATGTGCTTATGCAACTTTCTATGCTAAAGAAGAATTTCACAGGAAAACATATGTACATTTACATTTTGGAGAAAGTGGTGTGCACATATTGGACAGCTTGAGAGTTCTGATGATTGTAATTACCTGCTCCTCCAGGGGTTGGCGCTGTGTTCTAATGCCTTTTCTCTTCCTCCTTCTGCAGACTGCATGACTGACAGCTGTAACATCTCTTCCTGCAGGAAGGCCGTTTGACCGGAACTCCAGTTCTTTTGTAATTGCTAATTATTTTTCTGCTTTTTAATTAAATGGGGTCACCATGTTGTGCCCTGACTCTTTATCGTGGTCTGTGTGTCTGTCTGGTTGTTATGTCCCTGCTATCCAATAGATTTAACATCATGAAACATTAGCACTGTTTTTACAAAACCTGTACTGAATGGTATGTAACAGACACACAGAAATCATACGGACTCACTGCACTACAAACGTTAATGCTGATTACTTAGATCTCAGACCATCTGAGAGAGGTAGCACAACTTGTTCTCAATGACTGAGTTAAATAAAAACAAAGGTGTGATTCACTTCCTGCATACAGAAATCTCATGTTCTACAGCCAATTAATAGCCTAACAGTTTGACACAGCATGGCTTATCTGGCACTGCTTGAAGAGAATGCAAATGGTCAGATTTGAAGGGATTAAACTTTTGTCCATGATGATGACTGGCTGATGAGCTGACTTAGATTTCCAAGAGCCATTCTCTTAGAACTGTGGGCTAGGTTGGACCTGACATTAGAAAGGCAGATTGCCCAAGATTAGGCTTTACCTGTTCAGATCCAGATCTTCAGAATAATTGACTTTCTAGAAAAAGGCACCTACTAGAGTAAATTGTCCAAAACAAGTCAGGAATATCTCAGCCAAGCTTCAGCTCTATTCAGTTTTGTTTTGATTTGGGAAAATGGTTCAGGGGATTAAAACATAAGTAGGCAAAAATCAGAGAGAAGAGGTCTGATACTTCAATAAAATTTACTTATTCAATTATAACATATAAATACATATGAATGGGTTATAGAAATAAATATATATGCTTAAAGAGACAAACTTATACTTACAATAACATACATACATACAGTAACATACATCAAAAGACCCAGAGCCATCATCCTAGACCAGTAGACTGAGGGAGCCCGCATGTCAGTCTCGTCAGAGGATCAACCCATGTGCCTTTTATCAGATAAGACCGGGCGGTGTGCGCCTTTCCCCACGGTTGAGCGTCCAAAGAAACTGAGGGCGGAACCTTCCCTTATATACTAATTAGGTGTCCTTGCCCAAAAGTGGCCTACATGGAAGCAGTGTATGCAGAAGTGATCAGTTTCAGCATACACACCCCCCTTCCACGGGACACGGCGCTATGTTTTTCTTCTACTCGGCCTTGAGACTAGTGCCTGATACCAGAAGACACAGTAATATGCTTACATGTGAAAAAAGCCTCTCGAAGTGAAAAACAACCCCTTACTTAGCCTTGGCTGTATCTTTAGAACATTCCCGGCTGTTTTTCCCAAAAGCGAAGCGACCAACGCCCATCTGCTCTCTTTATTTCACCTTTGCTTTTTACAGAGAAAAATCCTTCCATTACAAGTTTCCATACATTGTGGATGAACAGGTCAACATAAAAGACAATTTGCAGCAATGTCCAGTTTTACAGACGTAATTGGGGCAATTGACTGAACTCATATTGCAATAAAGGCACCTAGCAAGAATGGAGCTGCTTTTGTTAACAGTTAATGATGACATTCCATTAAAGTACAAGTCATCTGTGATGCAGAGATGAGATATCAAATATTGTGACTCGATGGCCTGGGTCAAGTCATGATTTATTTATTTTGAAGCAAGGTAGCATTGGCAAAAGGCTTGCTAATGATAATAATTCTTCACATTAATATATTACTATTCTCACCACTCAAAGCGCTTCCACGCAGGGAGGACCTGGGACACGAACCCATAATCTCCTTACTGCAAGGCAGCAGTTCTACCACTGCTGAACTTGATGGCTGGCATGGTGGTAAGGCCTATATTATTCTTTGTAATGGCAATCATGTCATCAGGTAATAGTGGCTAAGCACTCAGATGATGGCTTCCCGAACCATAGTGAACAGAGCAGAGGTGCTGTATTGACACACATGCTCTTGGCACTCTCACTTGTAGAGCTCACTAAAGGGCTCCTAAAATGCAGGTGGTGATGTATGGTTGCATCAGGAGGGAGCTGCTGTACTAGTCAATAAGGGTCTGCAGCATTGTGACTGCAGACGGCCGACATTTCAGTCTGGCCGGGACGTCCCTCAACAGAAAGAAGGAGGAAGAGCAGCCTTTTCAGGGCACTGCATCCCCCGGGATGCTAGATACCACCTCCCCTGAACGGAAATGGTTCCCCGGATTCCCTCAGGGCGTCATGGGACATGGAATCCGGTTCTTCAGCCCTGTTGGGTGCCGTGGGTGCTGCCAGGGGATCTCACAAGGAACCTGGGTACTCCTACTATCATTACGACCCGGATGTACTTCCGAGGTATGAGGACGGAGGAGGTGGTGTTTGACCCGGAGAAGGAACACTTCTGGGTCAAGGACTATTTAAAGGACTGGTTGAGACCCAGCAAGCTGAGCTGGAGTTGGGAGGTTGGGTGATGAAGCTGCTGGGAATGGAGGATTGTATTGTGATTATTGTAATTATTATTAGTATTGGAGAATTATGGTGTGTGCTTTGCTTTGTGCACTGTGTTGAAGAAAATAATTAAAGAATTCTTCTTGGTGCTTTTATAAGTGGATCTTGGACGTCTGTCTGGTGGGTTTAACAGGGCAACAGCGCCTCAAGCGTCCACACTGCATATATATGAAGTTGATTAGAATAGTCTATATGTGGTTGTTTGAGGGTGACAACTGGGCAGGGTTTGAGGAGAATTCACACATGCATGTTTAAAAGATGATTGTGATTTATAAAGGGTAAACCGCCCACAAATCTATATATATAAAAGTCAATTTGTGTATGTATGTTCCAGCCTCATGTCCGAATGGCGGGAACAATTTTCATGAAACTTGGTACACATGTTTCTCATTGGTCAACTAAAATTACTGTATGTTGAAATTAGCCCTAATCCTCCCCCTTCTGGGTAGGGTGGGGGCTGATCTTGTGGTCTTGTATGTATGTTATCATCCATTTGACACTCGGAACGACCACCAGAGGGCGAACTGGAGGTGACTTACAGTATTCGTTATGTTTGAGCACCACCACGCCCCTGTTGCTTTTGAAATTAAATAGACTTGGCCAATTTGGCATCCAAACTATTATTTGGACTCATTCTGTCTTTGTGATTTGAATAGCCATATATATATATATAGACATCTAAGCGTGGAAGTTGGTGTGTCTGTCTAGCCCAGAAATGAGAGGTAGAGTCAGGGTAAGGGCTCTAGCTCCGAGCATACGCAAGCGAGGCCAGCATACCAGCAAAAGGAAACCTCCTGAAAAAGACAGTCACTTAGCTGCTAATGAACAAACAATGCAAGCACGTCAACAAAGTTCTGACAATTTCAATACTTTCGAGGATCCTGTGCTTTTAACAGCATGGGCTTACACAGTTAGTATGTATGTATATATATAAGCCAAATACCACTGATTCACTCATCATGAAATCTCCCGAACCATGAGGACTTGCACTTGAAAGTTGGAATGCAGGTTACCCTTGGCCCATAGGTGCTCACTAAGAAACAGTTTTAACAATTTTGTGGTCCAAGTGCGTTCTGTCTTTATGTCTGTCTGCTTTTCACGAGACAATTACTTAATGGATTTAGATTTGGTTGTTTTCTATAATTTGCTTGAACTTTCCAGTTGATTTTGTGACTTCTCTCATCACGCTTACTACCATAGTTTGCTTGCAGTACCAATGTATTTATGCAAATCCAACAGAGTGGCTGTGGGCCGAGAGCAGGGGGGCGAGGCCTTCCTCATTCCCTCGCCAGCCTTTGTTCGAGTTAGTCTACTTCTCACCATGTGTTGGGGAGCACTTTGCCTCCGCTTGGCTAGCGATACCTGTTTGTTCAACACACATTATCATCTACAGATTGTTAAGTAGTAACATTTGATATTTTTAAGAGAGATATTAGAGCTATGTGTGTTTTAGACGGTAGCTGCTGATTGACAGAGATATCACGGGCATGTGCTTTTCTCCCCACGTGGGGAGCGCTTTCCCGTTCCAGCTAAATACAATCAGATATAGTGCCAACGTCTATTGATTTTTAAAGTTTGTCCTGTTTCATTAAGTCAATGTATGTGTGTGTGTGTGTGTATATGTATATACTGTATGTTTCAGCATCACTTCCAAACGGCTAGAGTGATTTTCATGACACGTGGTACACATGTTTCTCATTGGTTGACTTAAAATACTGTTGGGTGAAATCTACCCTAATCCACCCCCGTCTGGGTAGGGTCGAGGGGGGCATGATCTTGCGATCATGTATACATGTTATCATCCAGTTCACACTCAGAATGACCACCAGAGGGAGAACTAGAAGTGACTGCCAGCATTCTTTATTTTTGAGCAACACCTGTTGCACCCCTGTTGCTTTTGAAATTAAATGGAGTTGGCCGGTTCCGAGCGTCAACTGGATAATAATATACATATACATTAACCGCAAGACAAGCACATTTCTGAGTCTTCATTGTTTGTTAAATTATTTTTGTTTTAAATTTTTTTTTTAAATTATGTTTTTCTCAAACAATTAAAAAAAAAAAACACTTTATTTTCCTCCTGGGCAACGCTGGGTATTTCAGCTAGTGTGTTTTATAAATCATATTTTTGTGGGGATAAACATTTTATGTGTTTGCTGGTGTAAGCATACTCTCACAATCAAATCCATGCAGTGTTATAAATAACCAAAATATCTCTGGAAGTCTGGAAGAACAATTATGCTTTAAAGGTTTAAAGATTAACTCCACAAAGACCCCAAAGAATTGGTTACAGCTGGAAATAAGGACTACAGTACATTGTATATATGGAGGAAAATTTTGGAAAATAAATAAAGAGCATAAATAAATAAATGTGTCACAGAATATGTTTTTGTTGATTATTTACTAAATATTGTGCAAAATATTTCTCCAAATGCAATATGAAATATGGCTTGAATTTAAAACTGTCACTTTTACTCATCAAAGCTGAGAAGGTGGTGTCACACACATGTGATTGGGGGACAATCTCAGTGCCCATTTGATACCCTCTGAGCCAGGGGTCAATGCTTTCATCTAATGCCGCTCTCCTACCTCTTTCCGTAGATTGGCCTCTGATGACATCACTTTCAATTTCCACACTGGCATCTTCCTCTGAACCTCCTTAAAAAGCCATCATCTTGGGACAGTCCATCAGAAGACTAATTGTGTCCTTTTTCATTTTTTTATCATCATCATAATATACGGGGATCATTTCAGAGCCCCACACCTTTATGATCCCTTTTTGTCTGTTCTTTTATAGCGGGTTCCAGCGAGTGCTGTTTTTGATTTGTGAACCATTCACAGAGTGGTCGTATAGGCTTTGATTGACTGGGAATATCTCTGGCTCATGCAGCAAAGCTGTGACTGTGCACACTGACTACATT
Organism: Polypterus senegalus; assembly: GCF_016835505.1. Classification (NCBI taxonomy): domain Eukaryota; kingdom Metazoa; phylum Chordata; class Cladistia; order Polypteriformes; family Polypteridae; genus Polypterus; species Polypterus senegalus. Next base: position 103,617,139 of record NC_053168.1, read on the forward strand.
TACAAGAACGAGTTTCCCAGATCTATTGTGAGATGCAGCTACTTCAGTTTATATAAATTCCAAATTCACCCTTAGGAGCCTTCAACTGAATTGCCTGCTGTAAATGTGTCATTTGATAGATGTAGGTTTACATCCAATGAAATGACGATTAACCATTTAAAACACAGCACTTACTAGAGACCATCTTCTCACCTTTGACAACTGAAAGTGACAGTTTTAAATTCAAGCTGTATTTCTTGTTGCATTTGGCAGAATATTAAAGATAAATCTAAATAAATAAATAAGTGGCAACACACATATTCAGTGAAGAATGTATTATTAACACTACCATTTCATACATTTTTTTTGTCACATTGCACAATACTTTTACTTATTTGACTCTTTATTTATGCATCTGATTTTGCCTGAATTGTTCTTTTATAAGCGTTCACCACAGACGCCCGAGTTCCTAAATTGGTCTTTTTCTGGCATGCCTGTGACAGGATTAGCACCCTCTAGTGGCTCAATGTCATTTTAGCAGCTACTTGTCCATGTGGAATGCTTTCCAATTGGATTCCTGTTTGCTTTTACCTTGACGTTAACCTCTTAAAGTTCATGTTATGGAGCAGCAGGGGTTTCCATTCACTAGTACTGTAAGAATATTTTAAGAGAATGTTCCTTAAAAAGAGAAAGACAAGGAAATAATGTGTGGTTCATCACTGAATGCAACAGCTTAGGACAGGGGTGTCCAAACTTTTTCATTTGGCCTATTTCTGTGTTTTGAAGGCAATTTTACAACATGATATTTTCGCTATTTCTGCACACCGATTAAAACGGTTTGAGCTTATATGTAAATAAGCCTGCACACGCAAACAAATTCTAACACACAAATTTAGTTTTTGCGGAAGTTTGACGCAAATCTTCTCTGGAACTTGTATGAAAGCGAGAATGGGTAAGAAAAGTGACATCAGCCCATGAAAAAAAAGGCCAGGTTAGAGTTTTGAGGGAAGAAAGGACTATGACCCAGGTGGAAATTGCTAAGAAACTTGGTGTTTCTCAAGCATTTGTCAGTATTTGTCGAAGGAAGTTGAAAGGCAGCCAAGGATTCTCTCCAAAACGTGAAGGTTCGTGCAGCAGGAAACGCCTATCAACATCCAGAGATGACCGGAGGCTGGTCAACATCTGTCTCTATCACAGGAAAGCCTCCTCAAAGCAACTGAAACAGATGTGGCAGGAGCATGGAGTTGCAGCCAGTTCAAGGACAGTGCGTTGCCGGCTTTTTACAGCTGGTTTGAAGGCATGTCCACCCTTGAAAAAACCTCTTCTTACGACGACAATGAAGAGGAAGAGGTTGGACTGGGTAAAAAAAAGTATTCTGACTGGACTTCACAAGACTGGTCAAAGGTAAGAATTGCTTCAGAACACATCTGGAATATTTTCAATAATTTGGTGACAATTATCTAAAATCTAATTAACTAAATAAATAACAGGAACACACATTGCATTTTTTTTAAACAGGTTGTTTTTTCGGATGAGAGTTCAATGCATGTCCTTGAGGACCGTGCTCAATTTGTGCGCCAACGTCATGGTGAGGAATTCCGCCCAGATTGTGTTAAACAGACAGTTAAGCACCCACTTTCTGTGATGGTTTGGGGTGCCATCAGTGTTCACGCCGTGAGTCGTCTGCACATCGTGGAAGGAACGATGTGCCAGGATCAATACATCCAAGTCCTGGAAACACGGCTCCTTCCTCAGTTAAGGGACTGGACTCAAGGATCTCATCAGGATGTCATTTTCCAGCAAGATAATGCCCCTTGCCACACATCTAAAAAGGTTAAGAAGTACCTGGCAGAAAAACAACTCCAATTGCTCGACTGGCCTGGAAACAGTGCGGACATGAATCCCATAGAGAATGTGTGGAAGATGCTGAAAGATAAGATGCATGAATGCAGGAGCACAACCAAGCAGCATCTTATTGAACACCTTCTACATGTATGGTTTCACGACAAGGACATTAAAAAGTGTGCAGAGGACATGATTGCAGGCATGCCTAACAGAATACAGGCAGTGATTAAAGCACGTGGAGGCTGGACAAAATACTGACATTTTGGATGACATATAGGGTGTCAAGGAAAAAAAACTTTAATTTCCCATAAAACTTTCTAAATATATGTTGAAAACCTATTTGGTTTGTGTTTTACATAAGTAACTACAAATATGAAGAATTGCATGTCGTTTATAATGCACCATATTGGTAATTTTTAGCTTTGAATCGACAAAAACTGCAGAAAACCAAAATATTATAATAATTTGGCCAACACTGTATTTTATTCACATGTTTCTAATCACTGATATGACAGTGGTTAAATCTGAGTTCCACAACGCCTTTCCTGTTGAATTTTATTTTTTCCCCCAGAGGCTGCACGTATGGAGTGAAAGTGGATTAGTACATTTATTTTAAAATGTCTTTGTACAGAGTTGTTGGATGTCAAGTAATTAATCATTAATTATAATTATTACTATTATTATTTTTACTAAATCATTTTCCAGGTTTCTTTGTTGACAAGATCCCGTTGAAGAATTTATTAGTAACAGAACATATTGTGCACACGCCAAAACAACTGAAGTAATAACTAACAAAGTGCAATTTTTCGATACCATTTTAACAACGTTTACTGTCTGTTGTCGATCACTAAGCACCCTGGTAAAATAACAATAATACACTTTCAACCTTAAAATGCAGACTTCATCACATCGCTGTGTATGACGAAACAGTGGGCAGGCAACTGCTCGCACATATTTACTGACGGACAGGCCGGTATTTTGCATGGAGTATGCGTTAAATCAAAAGACAAACAGCATGCAAAGATGCACAAACACAAGGAGATCAGTGACAATCACACCTTAGTGTACCTGCACAAAGTCAGAAGGGACAACTGAATTTCACGGGCAAAGATATCTTCGTAACAGAGGACCTAAATGATGGGCAGAGGAATTTCAAATGTTTTACATGCTTACCTTTTGTTTTGATGACCGGTTGCATCATATCCAGCCTCTCATTGAAATTCAGCTGTCCCCTAAGCAGCGCCGTGTACTTAAAAATATTTTCCTGCACGCATCTCCAACTCTGATGTCATTTTCACCGCGACTCCCTCATACCCAGCGCGGAATATAAAGCAACCTTCATGCAGCTCAGGGATATGCTAGGGGAGCCCATACTGACACATATGTTAACGGCACATGCGCTCAACAATATATATATATATATATATATATATATATATATATATATATAAAAGCCTTTTGCATCTGTTACATTATACTACTTTAAAGTTTCAATGACAATTCGCCACTGGCAAACTAAGTAGAAATGGTATTAGACATACCTATTTTTGGACGCATTTGTGATCATTTTAGTTGAAGTCCGGAGCCCTGGCAGAACCACGGGCTGGGCCACTCAGAGGTTGCCCCATGGGCCGCTATTTGAATAGGCCTACACTAGAGGTATATTGCCTCACCTCCTGTGTATTACGCTAGCAAAATCAATCAAATACAGGTAAATTATGCTTCAAAATTGAATATGCTTAAAGAAAAAGCAGCATCACAGCTCCCCATTAATGGGTTTTCATTTATTAAATTACAAAGTGCTCTCATCACATGCAATCGAGTAAAATTCGAAAGCACAGGCTTTATCTGACACTTGATGTTTTAAGTTAGCTGACAAAACTTCAATTCACCGCACAACTGCGTTTCTGGACAAGCGAATGTTGTTGAATTTCTGCATTTCCTCCAAGCACTTTATTCCTGCGACTTTAGTGAGGCACTGTTTTATGAAGAAAGGTTTCCCTTGACGGCAAGTGAGTTTCTCTACTTTGTAACCGGTTAATGTGGCATTTTTCTTGTGTGTTGTTAGCATGGAAAAAGTACGGTTGTTGAGCTAGGAGACTAGCTGCCATTTGCTTAACTTTCTGTTCTCACTCGGCACCAGTGTGGGACATGTGAGTCAGATATTTGGTTTCGTAGTGTCAGCACACATTATACTCTTTCATCACTGCAATAGTTTCATTGCAAATCAAATAGACACACTTGACTTCTAGGAAGAAATATTCATTTTCTCATCGTGTCTGAAATTTTCTGCACTCACTCGCTATTGCACGTTTCTTTGGTTCTGTCATTTTTGCTCACCTGTAGCAAAATTGTTCTTTGGTTGTGCTTGTTTGTGAAGACCCTGCCTTGATCAAGACAGTAGCTCCGACCTTTGTTAAACCTAAGAAGTACAATTCAGTTTCGTGTGTGGGCCATATTTCATTATATTTTTAGAATTTGCTGTTGGCCAATTGAAAATGGACCATGGGCCATAGTTTGGACACCCCTGGCTTAGGACAAAATTTTATTCTATTTTGCAGACTCTTAAAAATCCTGGGAAAAGCAGATCTGGTAATTATTTCTCAATAATCTATTAATAATCAAATATGCTGAAAGGTGCTATATTAAAACAGTTATATATTTTTTAATAGTGAAGTCAGATTAGTTCATACATCAGATCATCTAATTTTATGTAAATCTACAACTGCTTTTCCTTCCTTCTTTTTCTCTTACCCAATTAAAGTTCCATGTGCAAAGCCATAGTGTCAGCAGCGATTAAAATCTGCCTGTAATAACCCTTACGTTCTCCTAGAATCGCTTTAAGCATATCTTGGCAGCGGGAGCTTGGAAGGACAGGATTTCTGATGCGATTGATTGCCGCCTCCCTCCACAAAAGCAAATGAAATCATTAACTCAGTGAAGTGCACGCTTGTGTGAATGAGTGATGCGGCGCGCCATCGTAACTGTTGACTCGCCACGTCCCTTGGGTTTCTTTCAAAGCAGGCTTGTCTTCAGCAACATAATGAGATTTTCTGCTGTGTGACTTTTTTTAACAGTGCAATTAAGGGAAAATTGGGTACCTTCTGAGGCCAGGCACTTCACAATTCGCTACAACCCATGCTTCAGTTTTCTTTTCTTCTTTTTTTTTTAATATTGTTTCATATACTGAGTGATACATTTAAGAAAATCTATTAACACCGACTGAATTGCTGTCTCATACTTCCTATGATCTCGTCTTTTCCTTTCGGGATGACTACTTGCTCTTGGGGCATACACAGTCTGGCTTTAGCAATTGATGAAAAGAGTGAAGCAGTGGTCACGTGATAGGCTCATCATGGAATCACATGGTGATGCTTGTAATTTACACATCATAAAGTCAGTTTCAGCCATCAGAAAATAAAAGTGCAAGGTTAATTTCTTTATGCCAGACTAGCTGCACACATAGAGCCATGGATGCATGAAGATCTCTTCCATTGACTTCAACTACCAAAAGACCCTCACAAAACTAAGACAGAAACAAAATGGGTCATGGATGGCACATTGCTGATCTTTAGATTAAATGAACTTCAGCTAGGTCTGTCTTCGTATGTTAAGTCAGTGCCTAAGATATACAGTACACTGGGGCACCATACATAAACCATGTGGGAGATATTAGGTGTTATGGACAGGTCTGATAACAAACACAAGAAAAAAATGGTGACAGATCAGTAACAAGTGAGTATGTGAAAAAATAAACACAACAAAAAATAAAAAAGAGGTGAGATACAGCACAACTTCTAATGTTAACCAGATTTCCTCAAACCTGCACAAATGAAGTTTATTTAATCTAATAAAAGTATGCCCTCTTGGAGAAGAGCTAGGAAGCAACTGTGGAGATCCTTCTCCTGTTTGGATCTTGGGCAACAAGACCCCTTTCCTATGACATTGGCCTTCAGAATCAAACGACTCTCTTCTGGCAGAACATGAATGCCCCCTGCTATCTAGGAAAATTACAACATGGCCTAACTTTATTGGGTGGGACACAGACACCAAATCTGGAGTGCCCAATGGAGAGGGATCAGACAGAAATTCAGATGTGGCCTGTGTTGGGGTCATAGGCAGCAAACTGCAATAGGTCCCTCTGAATTCACGAATGGCAACAGTGGAATGTGTATGCAGACAGAAAAAGTAAAGCATCCACTCCTTGTGTCGCAGGCAGCAAAACTGGAATGACCCCAGGTCATGGGCAGCGGTAATGGATTGACCACTAGGCACTGTTGGGCTTGCATTCAGCATAAGAGAAGCTCGCCAGACAAAGATTTGAGTAGTATTTTATGAGCAGTTCCACCTGACTGGGATGTCCGAATGGTTGGACCACTTGACTCAGACCAGGTGGCCAAAACATTTAAATGAAACAATAAATAGAAAGACTAATTAACCAAGAAAAGAGTTTAGTAACCTAAAAATCTTAACATTGTGTTGCATTACCTCTTCCTTTAACAACACTCTGTAAAAGTTTGGGAAATGAGGAGACCAGCTGCTGTTGTTGTGAATATAAAATGTTGCCCCATTCTTGCCTGAGATAGGATTTCAGCTATTCAGCAGTTTAGGGTCACTTTTGTCATATTTTTCAGTTCATAATGTGGCAAATGTTCTCAATGGGTGACAGGTCTTGAATGTATACAGACCACTTTAGCACCCAGAATCTTTTACTAAAAAAACATGCTTTTGTATTATGTGCAGAATGCGGTTTGGCATTATTTTTGCAAAGTAAGCAAGCCCTTCTCTGAAAAATACATTGATTGGATGGCAGCCTATCTTGCTTTAAAATCTGTGCATATCGCTCATCATTACTGATGCCTTCTCAGATGTGTAACTAATGCACCTCCATACCATCACTGATGTTGGTTCCTGAACTGTGCGCTGATATCATGCCAAATGGACCCTCTTCCTCTTTAGCCCGTTAATAAAACAGGCTTAATGGTAAATCTGTAAGTTTCAATCTCATCACTCATTTATGAGCCTGGGTTTACTAGATTGGCCTTACATCCCTTTTCCTTTTTCATTGGACACTTTAGCCCTTACATTCTTCTTTCTTTTGTTTTTCTTATGGCCTTTCTTCATCAGACATTCCAGGCCTGGTTTGGACAACGAGACGCCTGGATGTACACCACATGGTTTACATTACAGGGGTGGGCAGATTCAGTCCTGGAGGGGCGCAGTGGCTGCAGGTTTTTGTTCCAACCCAATTGCTTAATAAAAAACACTTATTGCTCAAGTAACACTTCTGCTTCACTTTAATTGTCTCGCTTGTTAAGATTTTAAACCTTTATTGCTTATTTTAGTCTTAAACAGGTGTAGTCTTGGTTTTTAATTGCTCCTTATTAGCAATAAGATGGAAATGACAAAAGAAACCAGCATTTCTCCATTTAGCTTGTTTCCATATACACGTGTGTATTTATCATGCGTTATTGGGTTTAATGAAATACTTGAAAGGAAAGTGAAGAGAAAAAAGCGAAGCACTGAGAATAACTCGTCTGTTTTAGACTTCAAATCATTTGGATGCTATCCTTAGAAAGGAAAAAAAAATCTAGGATATGAGAATGACTTGACATGGCAGAGTTAAAGCACTAGCAAGCCATGAAATTAAGTAATTGACAAGGATTGTTTTTTAATTAAGCAACTGGGTTGGAACAAAAATCTGCAGCCACTGCAGCCCTCCAGGACTGAATCTGCCCACCTGTGGTTTACAACCTTATGCCAGCCCGTCTTTTGTTCATAGGACAATACCACCATCTTGTGGACGCCAGGTGCTATTACTCCTGAGCAGGGGCACAGACCCCAGACAGACAGACGTCTTATCTGTTTATACATACAGTGCATCCAGAAAGTATTCACAGCGCATCACTTTTTCCACATTTTGTTATGTTACAGCCTTATTCCAAACTGGATTAAATTCATTTTTTTCCTCAGAATTCTACACACAATACCCCATAATGACAACGTGAAAAAAGTACTTGAGATTTCTGCAAATTTATTAAAAATAAAAAAATTGAGAAAGCACATGTACATAAGTATTCACAGCCTTTGCCATGAAGCTCAAAATTGAGCTCAGGTGCATCCTGTTTCCCCTGATCATCCTTGAGATGTTTCTGCAGCTTAATTGGAGTCCACCTGTGGTAAATTCAGTTGATTGGATATGATTTGGAAAGGCACACACCTGTCTATATAAGGTCCCACAGTTGACAGTTCATGTCAGAGCACAAACCAAGCATGAAGTCAAAGGAATTGTCTGTAGACCTCCGAGACAGAATTGTCTCGAGGCACAAATCTGGGGAAGGTTACAGAAAAATTTCTGCTGCTTTGAAGGTCCCAATGAGCACAGTGGTCTCCATCATCCGTAAGTGGAAGAAGTTTGAAACCACCAGGACTCTTCCTAGAGCTGGCCGGCCATCTAAACTGAGTGATCGGGGGAGAAGGGCCTTAGTCAGGGAGGTGACCAAGACCCCCATGGTCACTCTATGAGGGCTCCAGAGGTCCTCTGTGGAGAGAGGAGAACCTTCCAGAAGGACAACCATCTGTGCAGCAATCCACCAATCAGGCCTGCATGGTAGAGTGGCCAGACGGAAGCCACTCCTTAGTAAAAGGCACATGGCAGCCCACCTGGAGTTTGCCAAAAGGCACCTGAAGGACTCTCAGACCATGAGAAACAAAATTCTCTCTCTGGTCTGATGAGACAAAGATTGTCAAAGATTGGCATTTGGTGTGAATGCCAGGTGTCACGTTTGGAGGAAACCAGGCACCGCTCATCACCAGGCCAATACCATCCCTACAGTGAAGCATGGTGTTGGCAGCATCATGCTATGGGGATGCTTTTCAGCGGCAGGAACTGGGAGACTAGTAAGGGAAAATGACTGCAGCAATGTACAGAGAAATGCTGGATGAAAACCTGCTCCAGAGCGCTCTTGACCTCAGACTGGGGCGACGGTTCATCTTTCAGCAGGACAACGACCCTAAGCACACAGCCAAGATATCAAAGGAGTGGCTTCCGGACAACTCTGTGAATGTCCTTGAGTGGCCCAGCCAGAGCCCAGACTTGAATCCGATTGAACATCTCTGGAGAGATCTTAAAATGGCTGTGCACCGACACTTCCCATCCAACCAGATGGAGCCTGAGAGGTGCTGCAAAGAGGAATGGGTGGAACTGGCCAAGGAAAGGTTTGCCAAGCTTGTGGCATCATATACAAAAAGACTTGAGGCTGTAATTGCTGCCAAAGGTGCATCGACAAAGTATTGAGCAAAGGCTGTGAATACTTATGTACATGTGATTGCTCAGTTTTTATTTTTAATAAATTTGCAAAACCTCAAGTAAACTTTTTTCACGTTGTCATTATGGGGTGTTGTGTGTAGAATTCTGAGGAAAAAAATTAATTAAATCCATTTTGGAATAAGGCTGTAACATAACAAAATGTGGAAAAAGTGATGTGCTGTGAATACTTTCCAGATACACTGCAGAGAGATCTACAGCATATGTATACAGTGTCTTAAAAAAGTATTCCCACCTTTGAAGTTTGACATGGGTTTGCTTCCCGGGTCCTCCCTGCGTGAAGTTTGTATGTTCTCCCCGTGCCTGTGTGGGTTTACTCCGGGTGCTCCGGTTTCTTCCCACAGTCCAAAGACATGCAGGTTAGGTAGATTGGTGATCCTAAATTGTCCCTAGTCTGTGCTTGGTGTGTTTGTGTGTGTGCCCTGCAGTGGGCTGGCGCCCTGCCCGGGGTTTGTTTTCTGCCTTGCACCTTGTGTTGGCTGGGATTGGCTCCAGCAGACCCTCGTGACCCTGTAGTTAGGATATAGTGGATTGGATAATGGATGGATAGATGGATCATGCAGCATTGAATCCCTATAATTTGGCTATTCTAATGCTGTTCAACAGGAAATGACTCTTTAATGTCATCATGAAAACAGATGTCTTCATTTTTTATACATTTTTTTTTTAATGTTATTGATTTTATTGTAATCATTCCATACAGATAGATCAATTTTTTTTACAAAAATAGGATTGAAAACAAATCAGATCTCTTCAGATTGTTCTAAATTGATTACAAAAAAATCATCAATACTTAAATCTCATAAGTATTCACCCCCTTCAAGTCAGTTTTTAGTAGATGCACCTTTTGTAGCCATCCCAGCCTTCAGTCAGTGTGGACAAGTCTTTCTATCAGCTGTACACATCTGGACACTGCCATTTTTCCATTTCCTTTTTGCAAAACTGCTCAGATTCTGTCAGATTGCACGATGATCCTGAGTCAACGGCCCTTTACATGTCCAGCCACAAATTCTAAGTTGGATTGAGATCTGAACTCTGACTCAGACACCCCAGGACAGTAACACATTTTTTTTTAACAACTCTTCTCCCAAGGTGCCGGTTGCTTACAGACTGCATCAAACATTTCTCTAGCATTTCCAATTGTTTTGCTGCATTTGTGTTATCCTCTACCCTCCTAAGTCTTCTAATGTCTGCTGCAAAGAAGCATTCTACTACCACCTTGCTTCATGCTGGGAATTATGGTGTAGTGTATAGTGATAGTGTGTAGTGATGGGCATAGAACCTTCTTCCAGCTCACTTCGCAGTCTCCCATATCACATCTGGAAAACTCTAACTGAGATGTCATTTGTGTTTATTTATTTATTTATTTACTAGAGGGATTCCCCCTTGCTTGCTTTGCTTGTCAACTTTTTTGAGACTTTCAAATTTTAGTACTTTCATTATCTCTAACCTGCTCTTCATGTGTATCGTGCCAACGTTTTTGAATTCGTTACGACGTTCTACTTTGTCATCTACTCTTTATTTCCGGCCCCAGGCATGGTAAAATTTCTTGGCACAAAGTCTCGTCTCACAGGACATAAAAGTATCTCTCTGAAAAAGTGACGTCTCGACCCTGGATTTTTTTATTATAATAGAGAGATTTATTTTTAACAGTAGCTTTCTCTTTGCTGTTCTCCCATAAAATTGTTGAAGTACCTGGGCAACAGTCATTGTCTGCACCATCTCTCCAATCTCAACCACTGTAGCTTTTTTACTTGTTCAGAGTTCTCATAGGTCTCTTGATGGCTTCCTTCAGAATTCTTCTTCTTGTTTGATCACCCTGTTTTTGTGCCCATGGCACATTTACAGCTGTAACATACAATTTCCATATCATAATGATTGACTTAACTAAATTCTGGGTGTTTAATGACTTGATATTTTCTTGTCTTCTTTTTCTTGATTGGCGTGTCCTTTTGACTTCATTTTGTAGGTTAGTCCTCAATACTGGCTCACAACCAGCGGAACCATTTTTACTGCCCAATCTCAACCCCAGACAGGAGATCTTCTTTGAACTAAGTTTGTGACTTCTAAATCTAATTAGCCGAACCAGTGAGGATTTAGGTGTGCCATATTAATAAGACATGCAGGTTAGGTGCATTGGCAATTCTAAATTGTCCCTAGTGTGTGCTTGGTGTGTATGCGTGTGTGTGTGTGGGTGCACCCTGCCCAGGGTTTGATTCCTGCTTTGTGCCCTCTGTTGGCTTGGATTGGCTCCAGCAGACCCTCGTGACCCTGTAGTTAGGATATAGTGGGTTGGATAATGGATGGATGGATATTAATGCTTAGGTGATCAATTATTTTGTGATTTATATTTTAACTAGACCATTTTGCAGAAATTTGTTGTCCTTTGACATAAAAGAATCTTTTTTTGCTGATCAGTGTCAAAAAAGGCAAATTAAATCCATTGTGCTTTAATGTTGCATTGCAACAAAAATGTGAAAACAACCAGGGGCTGAATACATTTTACAGTGACTGTATGTTAATAATTTTTCTGAATGAGATCTCTTTTTCCATGTTCAGTAAGGTAATAGTAAAAGATGGGAAAAGTAAATGGATGCATCCTGCATATTGGACTGATATGGTCACTGTAGTAGATGACCATTTACAAGAAGTTCTACACTGTATAAGGACATTTGGAAAAAGATGAAGGAGAAATTGGAGTCCAGATTCGGAAGTGTGAAGAAGCGTTTTGCTCTACTGTCATGAAGGTACATGAGTTTACAGTTCCATAGTTTTAGAAATTGTTAATAAATTATATTTCATTGGGAAAAAGCACTGAGGACCAGGAGGATCGACCCTGAAACAAATAACAGCAAACGGTGTCTGGGCCTCCATACGACCACCCTAATAAATCCAATGTAGATAACAGAATTTTGGAAAAGCACTACGTTTTTCTTTTCTTTTCATAAACCGTCTGAACTTTACACTCCAAGCATATCACCTTGCAAAGACTCATTAATTTAGACCATGAAATGTAGTGTTATTTGCCTTGCTTTCTCTTTGTGCACACTGCTTCTAATTGTCTTCTGTACAATGGATTTCTTAATTTTTATATTTATTCATTTCTTAATTTGAATCATCTAAAAATATTCCAGCCTATTGTATACCATTGTTACCTTTCTTCGCCAGAGGAAGAGAGTGGTTACAATGGGAGGGATAGAGAAGCCAGCACGCCATTGCTCTTTAGTGGCCTCTGCCTGCCCTTTTGTTTTCTCATCCTATGAAATGACCAAAGGGTTCAGGGTGCTTAGAAAGTCTCCTGTTTCTCCGATTCAGCCTCACTGCATGAGCTCCTTACATGTACGTTAAAGCAGTTTGCTTTAATGCTCTGAGATGCTGGGTTTAAACAGAGTTATAGGTCTGCACTGTATATCCCATCTGCACAATATTAAGGGGTTGATTCTGTAGTGCCTCCTATTCCGTATTTAGTGTTTTGGTCCCAATATCCACATTTTAAAGGCATGGTAGTGGGGATGAGCTCCAGTGACTGAAGTGTGGCAGGTGAGTTTCCGTCTTTAGCCTTTTTAACCTCAGATCTCTTACATTTTGCAAATTTCCTGATTTAGCTTAAATATTGAATATTGTTTTCTTCAGTAAAGGCACTATTTGAGATAAAGAATTGTTTACTAACACTGACTCATAAATACTTGATTTCAATGTGTACAATTTGAAGCCAGGTCCTCCGTGTCTGGTAATGCACTGAGTTATCACGTTTTGCAAGTAAAAATTGTAATCTCTCTGCGTATTAATCAGCTTTACTGTGCCAGGCTGCGTCTGCTCCCAAGTGTGAATTCCTGCCTTTTATGCACAAATTGAAAAATGGCTTCGCTTGTATCCACTAGTGCGTCAGTTTGTTTGACAAATGTCTCGGCAGGCTAAAATAATTAGGATGAGTAATATATTCCTAATTAGATGCAAACATCAGAGGCAAAGGACGTTCCTTCCTGTAGTTACAAAAATGCGTTATCAATATTTCATTATTACATTTCCCGCATTTAGCCTATCTGTGCTGTCTAAATTAATTTCAGCAGAATCCTTGTCATTTTTATTACTTTTATTTCTAATGGTCCTTTTTCATTAGAACAATGCTTTTTCTTTTTTAATCAATGAAGTTAAAGCTTACTCAGCCTGGCAGCGCCTGGCATCCACAGTAATGAGAAATGCAGTTCTTCTCTGTGAGACTCCGCAGAGATACCAGCCTTTACAAAGCCTCGCTCAAAAGAATCCACATGCCGGCCTTTACACTTTATCATTCACAGGAATTCATATCAAAATGGCAAAATGTTTTTTATCAGCAGTGTTCACAGAACATCCTCAGTAATGCTGACTTGAGAAGTCAATTCAGTAAAAGCTTGTTAATTATGAGCTGCAGAGCCTCACTTTAAAGACAGAAAGCCTTATTATTGATGGCTATTTGGAGTTCATGTTTTCCCCTATTTATTCAAAAGGGGCCTTCAAAACACAATCTACAATATGAGACCTAGCAGGTTAAGTGACTTTGGAGACAGGATTAAACCTGCAACCTTGTACCTTTACCATTAGGGGACCCCAGTGCCACAATCCGTTTCATTACATGGACTCCTGGGATATACAGTATGTGCTCTCAGTCTGTGGATCTGATATGTTGTGGGGAAAAAAATCATTCTTTCCTAACTGCCTTCATGTCTAGGAAAATGACGTGGTAGCTTGACCAGCTCCGGGTATTTCAATTTTCTTTGCACCAAGACATGCATATTAGGTTGATAGCTGATTCTAAACTGGCTCAGTATGACCCATTGTGGGTGTGAGCGTACCAGTGTGCACTGTAACTGACAAGCTGCCAAAGTGTCGGGCGGGTGAATTAGATTAATATGTTTAGGAAATGGATGGATGAAGGGAGGAATGAAATGACCTGATAAGTATGGCTGTTTTACACCAAAGACACATAACTGATTCATTATTAGTTTAAAAGTCAGAGAAATAGCAGAAGTCTTCATAGATAAGTCCCTTGCAGGGCATATTGTCATATTCCATTCCAGACCAGGGGGTGGCAGAGTGTGCTGACCTTTTTTCTCGCTTTCCTGCACACCATTCATGGGAAATTCCACCTGGCCCTGATGATGTCACTTCCGGTTTCCTGGCCCTTCTGATAACATCACTTCCGGTTCCAGGTCTTCTGATGATGTCACTTCCAGTTACGGCCCTTTTGATGACAGCATGCTCTGGTCCGAACCTAAGGAAGACGACCCTTCCACGTCCGCCCTGGATGACCATCACTTCCCTTGCTGGCTATTAAAACCACCATATTTACCCTAACTCATCAGTTCTCTTTTGGACTCCATACTGAGCACATCAGTGTGAACAATTTATCCTTTTGCAGCCAGGAAATATTATATGGGTGGCTGACCCAAACCTTCTTATGGCTCTTGCGTCTGTTTTTCGGGACATATGTTATATTCTTTATTATTGAAGAGTAATTGTAGTTTTATAACTCAAAAATGTAAAATTATTGAGTACAGAAAGACATACAGGAAATCGAGACATATATTTTGTCATGCCAGGTGTAGGTCCAAGAATCAACCTCGCAGAATATGGCTGAATTTCAGATAACTGTTCAGTCCCTGGAGTAAATCTGAACAAACAAAGGCAAACATGCAAGTTTGTTTGAGATTCAAAACACACTGGCCATTCTGATTTATACTTTTGTTATCAGATGAAGTCCTGGTACAAGCTGGAGTTCAATGACTTTCGAATGCAAGTGGAGGATGGCGCAGATGGATGCCTCTAAATCTGCTTTCTTAACAGGCCCGGTGTGCCTATCAGAATGGGCAATACCCACCTGTCTGGAAGGAGCCTGAATTTTGCATGTCTAAAGGCCAATTAAATTATTTTTACAGTAGGACTGAAAGATGGACTGGAGTCTCAGTTGATTTGTTTCAAGTGTGTCTATAAGCTTCTTTCCTTTGTGAAAGGAGTTGAAATGCTATTAATTTTGTGTTATAAAATAATGACGGATTGATTGATGGCCTATGAGGACCAGAGCTGGGAGCAGAACATGCTTATGATTGACATGTTTGGGACACTTCTTTAAAATAAAAGAATTCTTTTTTGTAGTGTTATACTTTAATAATTGAAATCAGAAAGATAAAATAAGCACTTGATGCAGTTACAAGTTTGTGTGGTGACAAACTCAGGAAGGATAAACACAGTTCACAAGGTTGTTATAAAATATTCACTTAAATAAAAACTTTCCATCCATCCATCTATTATCCAACCCGCTATATCCTAACTACAAGGTCACGGGAATCTGCTGGAGCCAATCCCAGCCAACACAGAGCACAAGGCAGGAAACAAACCCCAGGTAGGGTGCCAGCCCACCGCAGGGCACACAGACACACACACCAAGCACACACTAGGGACAATTTAGAATTACCAATGCACCTAATCTGCATGTCTTTGGACTGTGGGAGGAAAGCGGAGTACCCGGAGGAAACCCACGCAGACACGGGAAGAACATACAAACATGATATTCTGAAACCTGCTTAATCTAATTCAGGGTCACAGGGTAAAGAGTCCTAGCCAAGGTGCCAGTCCATTGATGGGTTCTCTCACACGCATCCACCATCACATTTGGCCAATTTGCAAAACTTGCACATCTTTATTAAAGTGTCATGGCCAGCTTCATTGTTATGTCCTGGTTAGTGATTAAATTCGTCCTCACCACTCTCCTCCTTAATGTTGTGATAAAATAACAAATCTTGAAATCTCAAAAAGAGTTGGGGAATGACCCTGTATATTGTCCAATGGACAAAAACGGAAAAAAACAGTCAAAAATTAATCAAAATTGATCATAC